>NC_056731.1:1332003091-1332278091 GCF_019279795.1 Protopterus annectens | reverse complement strand
GATTACAAATGTAAATCACATTTTATCTTTACATGATCATTCGATTCAGGAAATAAAATATAAACTGCATTTAATCTTTAAATGATCATTTATTTCAGGAAATAATTAGTGTTTAAAATAGTTATTAATACAATTCCTTAGTTTTCAAAACAGTTTCAAAATCACCCATTCTGACATCACAGTAAAACTGCTTAATAACAAAAAACATACATTTATTTAAATTCTTACACATTTTGCTGTGTTTCTGTAGCACATTCAATGGGAACAGAAAAGGATACCACATGGCTACTGCAATGTTTAAGAAAAAGTTCACCTTCTTGTACAGTTTAACTCAAACCTTAGGCTTAGGCTTCTTTTCCCTCTACAATAAGGATCCAGTATTGTGTAGGTACCATAAATTTATATGAACTTGGGAATCAATGGAGGGGAAAACCCACCCAACTTTTTTTTAAGATTAACATCTCACACACTTTGACAGAGGAATTTGTCTCTGCCTGCATGACATACCACAGACACAGGAAATTTGCTGGTTTTACTTCTCAGGAACTTTCACAGTGTTGCATAGGAAATCAGACCTGTTGATATGAGCAGGCCAGCAGCAGCTATAAAAAAGAGAGAAAGACAGAATATTGTGAATCTGTTTTTCACTGACTGTACTGCAGAGAGAAAGAGAAGCAATGTCAGTACACCTAGGTGATAGGGTTATCATGTATCTCTTTCCACAGAGCAATCCTGATTTGGGAGGTTATATCCTGCCAGAGAGGGGGTACATGAAAAAGGCAAACGTCTTCATATTTTACAAGAAATTATTTCTGACTTTGCTCTAAATGTAACAGAAAGCTAAGATACTACATTTAAGTCATCTTAATATAATATAACTTAATATAGATGATAAACATTGCACATCACAGAATTTGTATTAGATTTTTTGTTTTTGTAATAGGACGAAATAATTTTTTTATTTAAAGAAAGCATAGTTTGTGAAAAATTTATTTTAGTTATTGTGATTCTTACTGCGGTGCTGATTACTGTGATGGATTTAAGACATTCATTCTTGCTGGCTGGATTCTGCTGAAATCAAAGTCTTTATAGTCTTGTACAGAAGCTTGCAAAATATGCACTGATGAAAGAATATACTTTGCAGATTCAACTCAGAGCAGTAACAAATAACTTTTTATAAGAAACCACACGGACTAATGTTGCAGCTTCAGGTACTGTTCTACTTTACTTCTCATATAGTACAGATGATGTGAGAGATATAACATTTACTTCGGGACTAATGTGTCCCTACCAATACCGCTAACATAACTGGATTTAATACAGACTTTATAAATATTTTTAGTTAAGCACACATCCTCTTGGTTTTGGAAAGATATTGCCTTGATGACGCAAATGCTGACACATCTGTCCTTGTGCAAATGCTAAGTGCAGAAAAGCATATTTTTAAGGAACCGCCTTGTGAATAAACTTTCTTGGAAAGGCATATTTTTAAACTTTCTTAGAAAAGCATATTTTTCAAGGAAATGCCTTGTAGATAAACACATTTTAAAGAAATTTTAAAGAAAGCAGATTAGTTTTTTTCTGATATATCCTGTTTTTTTTTTACATTCTTGCCAAGTCTGTAAGAAGTCAGCTTTCTTGATGTGTGTGTAATACACTCATAAGCAAGTTCTTTTTTTTAAGCTACAGTCATTTAGTATGGATGCTAATCACATGTTACTAAACTCTATTTCTACATTTAAGCAAGCTTTATCTTAGTCCTTGTTTATGTTGCATATTTGTAGCAAAGTTGCTTTCAACCTTAAAACCTTGTTGAACATAATCTTACAATTCCCTCTTTTTATTTTGAAACATACTTAAACACTTTATACTGATATGTATTTTTGATCAAATTATTTAGAAAACACATTAAGAAACAAAATATTTTATCTTCTTTTGATACACAAGTCAAAATGCAATTTTACATAGTTAATACAATGATATCAAGTATTACGACTAAGACTGAATATATTTAACAACTTTTTCTTTTGAAAACCATTTTGTGAAAATATTTCATCAGTTATGGGCTATGTCTGCTTTAGTTTTTTTTAACTTGATTAATTTATTTTTTTGCAATCACAGAATTTAATTTTATGACTTAGTACTCTTTTATTAACTCTTTGCACCTGTTGAATTAACTCTTTACTTTTACTGATTATTTTATATCAAAAGATTAGAGATAGACATATCTATAAGAACTATGTGCTACTCCAAGCATTTATACACTTCTGAAAATATACAGTTTCAATGACATTTTAACCATAACATTGTGGTATGTCTCTGAACTGCCCATTAACATCTTGGTTGACAGTGAAGTGAACATAAAGTACTGAACTGGGCTTAGATAATAAATATTTGAATGCAATTATTTCAGTATATTTAATACTTGAAGATTAAAAAAAATCATGATGTATACACTAAAGAATGCTATGTACATATTAGTTCATTAGCTGTATGAGTACAATATTTTAATATAATTTTCCTCTAACTGGGGTAACCAGTACTAATACAGATAAAATGATGGTCCAAAAACCAATAATAAGACTCTAACTTAAAACCAGTGATAATATTACAACTTGGACAAATAACTACTAGACATTAATTTAATTTGTACTGAATTCTTTACATAAAGAGACTGTAAAGTACATTTAGTCCAATCTTACAAATTTAGTAACATTAACATTAAGCAAAAATCTTGGAAAATTGTTATGTCTCTTTAGAAGTAACTAGTGGAATTGCCACCAGAGGCAACTATGCTTTTTGCATACCAACATTGTCTTGCCAAAAACATATTAATAATAGTGACCATTTTTGCTCAGTTTTTACATATCGTTATTCTCTCTTGTGTAGCTTTAATAAAGCAATTTTAAGCCATCTCTTGTATGGCTTTACAGTTTAACAGGTTGTAAATACAATTTAATACTAAACAATACAATAGTAACTAGAATGATAGCTATTAGCAACTTGTAAAATATCTTATCCTGTCAGGTTTAATCTGTTTACCAATATTTCTAATGCACTAATACATGTTTTTCCTCCCCTCTGAAAGAGTATTGTCAAGAAGGAATGAGATATTATTTCTTCTTGTAGCGTTATTTTAGACCCTTTTGCAATACTGTTCACACAGTCAGTGTAAAACTGAGAAAGTACCCCTCCCCCTGTAGTATTGCACTATTGTTTATTTGCTTTATAATGTATGTCAGCCCAACACTTTGGTGATACATTTGCCTTATTAGGTTTTAAACTATAGACTTTTGTCTGATTTGATCATTTTTTGGCTATTTTCTTTTATGTTGCCTTTGCTGTCTACTTCTAATAATAGTTATTTGTACCTTCCTGTATACTTTATTTGAACTGTATGTATACTATAGCCCATTTGTTGGCTGTACTTGATGTAACTGAGTTTTTTATACTTTTATCAGTGACATATATGCACAATTGTGATATTTTATTACATTTACCAAATAATGTTGCATGTGAACATTTTAACAATTATGTTTTAATAACAATAAGTTTTTAGAAAAACTCAAGCCACTTGTTTGGCAATCAGTCTTTTTTTTATCTTATCTGTTCAACATTTCCTGTAACTATTCATCCAGTCTAGGAAGGTCTGAGCTCACATTTCAGTTAACCCTTTTAGCATTTTTCCTTTAATCATCTGGTAAAATGCAGTTATAAAACAGTATTATATTTCTGATTTGCATAACTATGCAAACTAAACATTATTTTACAATTAGCTTACATATTTTTTAACTTTTGATTTCAGTATTTTTTTATTCATTTAACTGCTCTGCCATTCATTTTACAAAGACTGTTTGAGTAATTCCATCCGTGATTTTATTTCTTTTTAAAATTCAGAACTTTAACTGGTGTGATGTTACTATACAATTATAAAAAAATTGTAAAAAACAAATAGATATTAGCTTAACTAACACATGTTTATATTTACATTATTTATATTTGCTGTTGTTTGCCTGTTATTCTTGTGCATTGTATAAAAAGAAAATACATGCATGTCAGTCTTGTGACTTTAAATCTTTATACTTATTAACTATTTTTATTTCATTTTAATATACTAAAACTGTTTTGTTTACCTTTTGACTATGCTATGAAAATGGCAGTCATATGCTCTACTTTACTGTAGTACTGATAAATATCTTGCTTTAGTTTAATGGAAGTTTTAAACATTTGAGAATGATTCATATTTTACCATCCTACCATGTATGCTTAACCATTTTCAAAACACAAACATATTATAAAGTATATCTCTTTTGTACAGATCAGCTGTAGTTTCCTGCTCTTTCCCAATGTATGTAGGAAGTCAGTCTCTGTCAGTTCAGCTAATTTATTTCCTTTATTTTGTAACTGCTGTTCAAGAGTTTCCTGCAATGTTGCATGGTCTTTCTGACATTCTTTAGTAACCTGTTCTTCTGAATTTAAAACTCCCATGCACTTTTGAAAAAAATGTTTGTATAACTTGTCTAAGCTTCCCGAACTCATTGTGTCTGTCTCTTAGAAGTTTATCATATTCTTTTCTTAACAATATGTACTAGAGTGCCTGTCACTAATTTGACTCCTGTTGTAACTCTGAAATAAACATTTTACATATTGTGACAGGACATAGCTGTTCAACATCTGAATATAATGGAAACACTTTACTCTTAGTTAATTCTTTATCATGAATTGGTCTGTCTTCACTGTCTATCATTTTAGCAATATCATGCAATAATTTTTTATGGCATGGCACACAAAATGCAATTTTTGTTGATTGACATAATAAAAATTTGTCATACTCCACATAGTTTTCTTTGAGATACCAGTCAAATATTGTAATACATTTGCATAATGCCTTACTATCAACCTGCCCTAATAAGGTTTTACATTTACTAATGTGCTGTGTATACCAACATTTCAATTTACTAAAGCTTGGTTTACTCCTGCACGAATTATGTCTAATAGCATACATACTAAAAATGTGACACAGAAAAAAGTCTTACCTGTTAGTGAGAAAACAGGTGATCAGGCTGTTGTTGCTGATGGCTGGAAAATTTTCAAAGTCACTTGAGAAGCTGGGGAAACACAACAGGCAGCGAACTGCTAGGCAAAGTAGATATCTACCTTTTCTTGAAGAATTTATGGCACTGCAACTTTCCTGCACTGCAGGCTCAATCTGGATTCAGACGTCTGAAAAAATGTTACTGCTGCAAGCTGCATAAACTGGAATACTTCTGTTTAGAAATTACACATACGTACAAATGTTAGTTACTGCAATTTGACTGAAGTGACCCTCTGCAGGGCTTACATTTCCCTCTGTGTTGAATGCAGGTAAGCTCGCCATTGAAAGATTAATTTTTGTCATTGTAGTTACTAAGATGCTGCTTACTGTGATGGATTTGAAGTCTTCTTAAGACACTCATTCTTCCTGGCTGGATTCTGCTGAAATGAAAGCCTCTATAGTCTTGTGCAAGAGCTTGCAGAATATGAACTGATGAAAGAATATACTTTGTAGTATCAACTCAGAGCAGTAACAAACAACTTTTTATAAGAAACCACATGGACTAATGTTGCAGCTTCAGGTACTGTTCTACTTTACTTCTCATATAGTGCAGATGATGTGAGAGATATAACATTTACCTTGGGACTAATGTGTCCCTACCAATACCCCTAATATAAATGGATTTAATACAGAATTTATATATATTTTTAGTTAAGCACCCACCCTCTTGGTTTTGGAAAGATACTGCCTTGATGACGCAAATGCTTACACATCTGTTCTTGTGCAAATGCTGATAAGTGCAGAAAAGCATATTTTAAGGAAACGCCTTGTGAATAAACTTTCTTAGAAAATCATATTTTTAAACTTTCTTAGAAAAGCATATTTTTCAAGGAAACACCTTGTGGATAAACACATGTCCTGTTGTCCATTCTTTAAAGAAAGCAAATTAGGTTTTTCTGATATATCCTGTTTTTTTACATTCTTGCCAAGTCTGTAAGAAGTCGGCTTTCTTGATTTGTGTGTAATACACTCATAAGCAAGTTCCTTATTTTTTTAAGCCACAGTCATTTAGTATGGATGCTGATCACATGTTGCTAAACTCTATTTCTACATTTAAGCAAGCTTTATCTTATTCCTTATTTATGTTGCATATTTGTAGCAAAGTTACTTTCTACCTTAAAACCTTGTTGAGCATAATCTTACTGTTTGTCCTGCTGAATCTCAAATTTCATTAAGAATTTATCTGCTTGGCATCTAAAAAGATGACAGCTCTAATAGTTGATCACATTTTTATAATAACTAACTTGTATACTGTATTACACTACAGAGAGGCGGAAGTCTCAAAGGAGCAATGAAAGCAGTATGAAGGGTATTCTTGAAGTTTGAAGTCTGGGAGATACCGTTAAGAAATGAAAACAGTAGAAACTATTTTAATTATCCTTGTTTGTCTTAAGGAGAAATGATATGAATTGCCATGCTAGTGTGACAAAACTTGTAACTATTCTGTGCACTGTAATAACTAATATTAAGAATACATCAAGTCATGCATAGTAAAATACATATGTAACAATGCATTTTTAACCCCCAATAAAACTCAGTATGAGCCATACATTTTTGAAATGGTCTGTATACATGCTTATATAACCTAACATTTTAAAACTATATTTATTTAAAAAATATATAACTATTTCCTATAGCCCCTAGCTTTTTATGTCAACAACAGGAGATCCAGAAGACAGACCAGTCAAGAGAAAAGCATAATTAGTAGTCCCAAACAGCAGAACAATAAAGAACATGTGGCAAACCAGCAAAGATCCATAGTTTGGAATATTTCTTCAAGGAGTCTTACCTAGCATGAGTTTTCACCTTTGGAAAAAGGCCTATCCTTCATTCCCTCACAGTTTTCTGAGGTAACAGACAGTATTATTAATTTAAAGATGTTTAAAAGAAATGTTATGTTGAAAATTAATTTGGGCAACTGTATTATTGATGCTACCTTGATGTTTAAGAAGCTCAGCTTATATGTTTCTTTAAACAACTCAGTGTTAGATGCTTATGAGAAAGTATATGAACATGATATGTACTTGTTAATGAATAATAGGTGGAAGGGAAATATTTTAAGAAATTTGAGCTTAAGTGAAAGTAAATCTCTGTCAGAGTTATAAAATGACACAGCTATTTGTATTAAATCAGCAGACAAAGGAGGACCAATTTTAGTTATGGACTATGGATTTTATAGTAACAGTATGTGCACTGTATTAAATGATGCAACTACTTATATGCAAATTACTTGGGACCAGGTCAGAACAATGATTACACATATACAAAACACACAGTGGGAATGCCTTGTAAGTAATGCTATTAATTCAAAGCTTTTTGAATGTTTTAATGTTAAATGTCCACTTCAACCAGTGATGCAGGGCCTTCCTAAAATTCATAAAGGTCTTGTATGCTCTCCTTTTAGATCTATTGTTGCTGGGAGAAATTGGGTGACTGAACCCCTTTCTTTTTTTGTTGAAAAATACCCTAGACCTGTACTAGACATGAATGTTTTTGTATCAAAGGACTCTAAACATTGTTTGATGGATTTATATGCACAGTTGAATGCTTGTTACACTGGATGTGCAGTCATTCTTCACTAAACTGGAATTCTTATGTTGCATGAATATTTGACTACCCATAGTGCTGACCAACCAAGCTTTGCTGATTTACTTTGTCTGTTCATGGAGTTGGTTCTTGAGAACAATATTTTTGTTTTCAAGAATAATATATACCACCAATTAGATGGAGTGGCTATTGGCACATCCAGTGCAAACAGCTATGCAAATATGATCATGGCCAACTGGGAACAAAAAGTAATATTACAATCAAAATGGAATCAACATATTATTTTATTATCTGGCGTACCAATCAGGATGATTTCAATGTTTTTTTTTTTTAGTACATTAATTCTAGTATATCTTTCCTGAGGTTTGCAGTGAGAACTTCCTTTTCTGAAATCAATTTTCTTGACATTAAGGTCATTAAGTCTAGCAATGGTAAACTTCCTGCTGAGGTGCATAGAAAGGAATGCCATCATAATATACTTCTTCATAGACATAATATGCACCCCAGGCATATTTTTACTATTGTGGTTGAAGGACAAGGTGTGATAATTTCTCGCCTTATTATAAGTAATAAGATTTTTTTACAATAGTCAGGTGACTTAAAACATACATTTTTAGAAAGGGGATAAAATGATGGTCAAGTAGTGGCAACTTTAGACCAGGTTAAAAGACTTAGGTCTACACATGCTAGACCATATTACTCTTCACACACGGATATGGACAATAGTAGTAACCTGGCATGAGTCATGAAAAAAAAAACAATAGTTTAAGGATAACAGTCTTTTATTACAGTGACGTTAAACAGCACACTGAAATATATAAGAAAAAGTGGCATATCTTGACATCTGACCCAAAGATCAAAGAAATTGTGGGTGAGCATCCAAACTTTGTGTTCAAAAATAAAAAGAACTTGCATAGAATTTTATGCTACCCTAAGATCCCTTCATATATAAAGACAGTTAGCAAAGTTGGTACATTTCCCTGTAACCAATGTAAATCATCTGATTACAATGATACTACTAGTTTATTTGTATACCCTGATACAGGAAAACAGTTTAAATTTAATATTTATGCTAATTGCAACACATGTCATTTGATGTATTTAGCTTATTGTTTGAAATATTAGTCATTTTATATTGGAAAAACTGACAGAAGACCCAGGGACAGAATTAGTGAACATTTGAGTGACATTAAGGATAACAACAATATTAGTGCCCTAAGTAAGCACGTTGCACTATATGACTCCTCACATAAATTTATGTTTTTGTAGAGAGATTGGTGGCAACCCTCAGTGGGGGTGATTTTATGAACAGGACTGAATTGTCAGAAACAAGATGGACTATTTGTATGCATGCTGATATAGGACATGGCCTTAATGGCAAAGTCCCTATACAGCTTTTTTAAAAGCTAGGGGCTATAAGAAATAGTTATATCATATTTTTTAATAAATATAGCTTTTAAATGTTAGGTTATATAAGCATGTATATAGACTGTTGAAAAAGGGTATGGTTAATTTCATATTGAGTTTTATTGGGAATTAAAAAATGGAGTTATTGTTATATATGTATCTTCCTACATGTCTTGATGCATTCTTAATATTTGTTATTATGAATACTGGCTTCTATGGAATCAGCACCTTG
Source organism: Protopterus annectens (assembly GCF_019279795.1). Taxonomy (NCBI): domain Eukaryota; kingdom Metazoa; phylum Chordata; order Ceratodontiformes; family Protopteridae; genus Protopterus; species Protopterus annectens. Next base: position 1,332,268,810 of record NC_056731.1, on the reverse strand, counting down.
ACAATGCAAGAAATCCAAGCAGGCAAAGGACACACAGGGCATAAAACCGAACAATTTATTTAATAAAAATCATGTAAGCATTTTTACTTAGTACTCCTACGCGTCATCAGACATAAAATTCTATCACAAGTCTAAACATTTTAAACACTGTTAAGCCACTCACTGCTAAAACTTTTTCCATCCTATTAAGTAGTTAGTGGAAACCAAGTGATTTGAAGTAACCTAACACTTTAGCAAAATAAATACATTTTTAGTATGCTCCAACCACAAGTTATATAATAGATTTCAGATATAATAAATATGATATACATTACAGATATTTAAACAGTATATAATATGTATCATACATAAACCATTTTATCATGCTGTTGAAAATATACTGATGTTTTGGAAAATTTAATGCAGAACTGCTTCAACAAAGGCTGAAACAGTCCTGCCATCCACATAGTTAACTAAGCATACATCTTATATGAAGTGTACAGTAAAAAACGTGAACTGCTACATGAACATTCATAAATCTGCTTAAATGTTTAAAAACAAACACATAAACAAACAGAAAATATATGAAAAATAAATATAAACAAAACCAAACATCATAACTAAAATATGTGTGCATATAAAAAACACAATAAAAACAGAAAATAATATATAAATAAATGAATAAATAATGTATGAGGAATATATATATATATATATATATATATATATATATATATATATATATATATGTGTGTGTATATATATATATATATATATATATATATATAAGCAGACACACCTATAATTACTATAAAAAGATGTATATCTAACAGCCAAGACAAAGAGAGTGCATTAAAAGGGGGGGAGGTAAGGTTAAAAAGTGTAACTAAGTCTTCTATCCCTGCTTTAATTATGATGTTTGATTTTGTTTATATTTATTTTTCATATATTTTCTTTTTATGTGTTTTTTTAACATTTGAATATATTGATGAGTGTGCATGTAGCAGTTCAAGTTTTTTTTATTGTAAACTTCATATAAGGTGTATACTTAGTTAACTATGTTGATGGCAGGACTATTTCAGCATTTGTTGATACAGTTCTGCATTAATTTTTCCAAAACATCAGTATATTTGCAACAGCATGATAAAATGATGTATGATACATGTTATACTGTTTAAATATCTGTAATATATGTCTTATTTATTATATCTGAAATCTATTATATAAGTTGCGGTTGGAACATACTAAAACTGTATTTATTTTGCTAAAGTCTTAGGTTATTGTAAATCACTTGGTTTCCACTAATTACTTAATCAGAGGAAAAATGTTGCTAGCAACAATGTTTAAAATGTTTAGGCTTGTGATAAAATTTTATGTCTGATGAACTGTAGGAGTACTGCACAAAAGTTCTTACATGTTTTTTACTGAATAAATTATTTAGTTTTATGCCGTGCATGTCCATGCCTGCTTGGATTTCTTGCATTATATTTTTGGAGCCTGGTCTGGACTTTATCTGGTGCAGTGGTTTTGTTTTTGCCTGTAGCACCTTGACAATGTCAATGTTTCAGTTATAGGTCAGCTGCTCTTTGCATATAATATAGTATAGCAACTTCAGTGAAGCTAGTACTTTAAGAGTGTGAATGTTTTAAATGTAGGTATGCTTGACTGGTTAGTTGCTTAAGTACAGGGGTATATTTAAACACAATGTTTCACTTGTTTCATTATCTGATGAAGCAGTGTGTTTGATATTGTGAAAGTGCTCATACTTTTAATAAAACTACTATTTTATGCCTGACCTGCATCGGTTTTGTTCATCTGTACTTTGCGGCATATACTGGATTTTTTGGTTGGTGAACAATTTGTTTGTGCCCTTGCTAGTGTGTTGCCAAATGTGTTTTTCTGTTGCTCCCTATTTTGGAAAGGCTACACTGTTTTCCATGTAACCTCCTTGCAAATAAACCATTTAATTTAAAAGCAAAGATGGTTTCCAGGGACTGGTTGTATTACTGAACATAACAGAGAAATGTTACAATATGTATATATGCATGTATGCAGTTTTGTGTCTCTCATAGGTTATTACAAGGCTAAAGACCACTAAGAATCTTACAAACCTAGCCGCGTACCCTAAACCATTTGGGCCCCAAGTATCATTGGCATCTGTGGGCGGGACATGTTACTAGGGGCTAACTCAGGATTTTTTATTGGGGGATAATAATTCTGTTTGTTAATCAAGTAACCCCACTGGACCCATAGTCCCTTTTCAGGGACTACCCAGGAGCAGTATCTGGTTAAGTGACATGCTAAAGGTCACACACAGGATGAGGGAATCAAACCCTCCACAGGAACTAGAACTTGCAACCTGAACCTCATCATCAATGCCAAGTTAGTTAAAATAATGTGCATAGGTTTATAATAGTATAACACCCACAGGGGCCTCCTTAAACTGAACCATGTATTCCAGGTAAGAATCAAACCCTGTACTTTTTGTTTGCAAGGTTAACACTTTAACTCATATGCCATCCATCCTATCTATCCATGTGTCTAGCCAGATATCTATTTACCTATCTGCATTTATATCTATATATCTATATCTAATCTATATCTATATCTAATTATCTATCTACATATATATATATATATATATATATATATATATATATATATATATATGTAGAAATATATATTACAAAATATATATGTGACTGCTTAAGAAAAAGTGTGCTATGCTTTCAAAATGAATGCTGAATTTTGCAGGAACACTACCTTGAATCAACAGCTCAGGTATCTTGGTGTTAAGGACTCTCACCACTGCTGTGATATGGTCACTGCATGTTGTATTAGTTAGACTGTTAAGGTCTTATTTTGTCAACTAATGTTACCTATAAATTGTTGTCTGCAAGCAGAAAAACAGAAAGGTAGTTCCTCACTTGGAGGATCACGTACAGACAGACTAATATGTCAAGTATACCTATTGTAAGTATTTGCAAAAATTTGTATCTTTGGCAAGTTTTTGTAATACAAACTTACTTTAACACAGGACCCTGTAACAGCTTGATAGGACCCCTCTTAGGTGTAAAGAAATGCAATAAACATGGTTTAAAATGACAATAGGCACAATATGTATTTTAGAATTTCAGTATCTCTCCTCCACCGCAGAAATCTGGTATCACAGATTTTTTTCTGGTCATCAGTTTTATCTCCCTAAGACAAATATGGACATGTACATATCTTGTTCTATTTAGAGAGATATTAACAGAGCAGCACCCCAATATAATTCATAATAAAATCATAAAACAATGTGTCAAACATATTATAATATCAGAACTGCAAAACAAGATCTTACAGGAAATACTGGATACTGCTCTCTGTCCACTATTTTACAAATCTTTAGCTGTCCAGTCTCAGAATCCATTTCAAAGTATCCTTTTGGATCCTCATTGGCTCCTGGTCCAGATATCTTGTATAGCACAGCTATCTTCTTGTCTTTGAAGTCTGAATGAATCTAAAACAAAAGACACAATTTTAACAACAACTGAATTCTCTGATATATTCACGATTACAGCATTTCTGTCTGTATTTCTATTACTATCTTTATTATGTACACTGGTATTTTAATTACTTTTGTTTCCATGCAGAACTTACTAGATATCAATGAGTCTGATAATACAAATTTCTCAGTCACTCAAGTATGTTCATAGGTTCATAGGTTCATAGGTTGTGCTGTGTGCTGAATTATGCAGATTGCTCAATACATCATTTCTATGACGTGTTTATGAGAATAGTTTTAATGCAAAGTGATATGTTCTTGTAGCCATAATGGCTAGTTTAGAAATCTTTCCCATTTGAAGAGGTCTATACTAGCAAATTATCCTTAACAGGGACTGATTTGGATTAACATTTTTGTTTTTATTAGTTCAGTATATGAACTATTTCTGTATAAAACTGAATATTTCAGTATTTTTTGTTTGTGGAATGTCTTGTATTTCACCTGGGCTGAGTCTGAAACTGGTCAATATTGATCAGTGCACTTTCCAGTAAACAAATAAAAATAAAAGAAAACAAATTAGTATTTGTTCCATGGTTTACCCTGCATACTTTTTTCTGCATCGTCAGTTACTTAAAATGAAATTACTAAAACCACTCTCATATGAGGATACAATTCAGTTTATGGGGTTAGCAAGTAAGAATAAGAATGTAAAACAGGAGAATATTGTCACATAAAATAACTACAGACTTATTAAACCAGGTTAAAAAGCCAGTACAATATTTCTAACAGTATCTGCAAAGTACGGCATACTGCAGGCTCAGTAAGATATTATTGACAATGAAAGAGAGAGTACTATTCATAAAACTGCAGAAAATCTAACCATCAATACCAAATGCCAAAACATAGAAAAAATAATTAATCAAATTCTATTTAAAATCTAATATGAGTTTACAATACTCATGAGCATTTTATGTAAGCATCTCTTGTGTGGCCAATGGCTCATTCCAAAATGATGAAAAATCCTTGTATGTTAAGTAGTATATCACCAGATATTTGCTGAATATTTCTTGATTTACAGAACCAAGTATATATATATATAGACATAGATAGCAATGGACAGCCAGGCATGCGCACACACACACACACACACACACACACACACACACACACACACACACGCACGCACGCACGCACACACACACACACACACACACACACACACATACACACACACACTTGCATGCACACAAATAAAAAATATAGAGGTTTACTTTTGTTTAAAATATTCTCACAACAGTTTTATCTTCTGACTCCACCAAAGATATTTATGATCAGCACAGAATTACAGCCTCCAAAATCAGAATATGTCAATCAATTCCCATACTCAGATGTCCCTGCTTTTAAGGAATGGTGGCTGAAAGAGATCCATAGATAATCCACTTACCATGATAACAAAAGATAAATAAATAAATGGTGTTATCTTTTGGAGCTTCTGAAGGTTATGACTCCATGAGTTACAATATATTACTTAATAAATTAGGAAGCATACCTTTCAATCTCTTAGTGCAAGAAATCTGGACAAAGCCAAAATTAATGGGGGAACAGAGGCCCAAAAATAGTGACAGATTTTAAATATTGCTCCTATACACTTAAAAATGTTGCTAGAATAACAGGTTTTCAGTTGTTATGTATTTTCTGAAGTATATGAAATCTGAAACTCGAATTTCTGTGATTATTTAGTGTTATTTTGTGACTTCACTCCTCAGTGATTTGACAAAAAAACCCCACAAATTTTATGAGGAACAGACAATAATATGAAGCAAAAAATCTGGGCATTCTGTCAAAATCTGGACTGCTGAGACATTTGAGAGGAAGACCTAAACACTGCACTCTGTCTCATTCTTAGATTAACATTTTTTTCTGGACTTTTTTACTTTAAGAGAAAAAGGTATGTATTATAAGACCACTGTTATAAAGTACCCTTATTAGATATGCCAAAGGTGTGACCATTCCTGGCTTACAAATCTCAACCTATTTACAGGAAGATTTAAAAAAAAAAACACCTTTGTTGAATTATCACTTGTGACTCAGGCAAACTTACATTTATATAAAAGTAAACAAAGCATAATAACAAGTTCACAATTACAAACATTATACATCAAATATAATCTTCTATACAATATAATCAGTTCAACATTACATAAATTGTTCAATTCCCACCTTCCCTTAAGCTCGTTCATCCTCCAAAACATTTTCTGCAGGTATTGTTCCCACAATTTTGATTTTATTTGCTCCTACCCTTTTTTAAATAACCCGCTTCCTGTTGTTTTATCTCTGTTAACAATATTCACTATTTCTAGTACAGTTGGTTGAAACTTTGATTTTCACTTTCTAGTAATTGCTTTTTCAGTGGCCACGGGGGCTTAGGGGAGAAAAATGAAAAAAACTGTGTATGACTTTTGGTAGAAAGCAGAATGAAAAGAACAGAATTCTGATGAAAAATACTGAAGTATAGATAACAAGAGAGCAAGTAAAGCAGGTGCAATTGTGGTTGTCACTTATCTGTTTTTTGGCAGAAGTGCTAGTGTGTGTGTGTGTGTGTGTGTGTGTGTGTGTGTGTGTGTGTGTGTGTGTGTGTGTGTGTGTGATGAGGAGCTGATATGAATTGCACTGGAACACATCCCACCATGGTTTGTTGTTAAATGAATATGGAAGTATTGAAATGGACAAACACTTGCTCATATGTTTTTTTTCAAATTGTGCCTGATTATGTACACAAGTTTAGGGCTGTTCTACACCAACTGCACTTTGTGATGGGACTGGTGCTTATGGGAAGTCTGTGTCTGGACCATACCTCTCAACCTGGAAACATCAAAAATCTGGACAAAGGCCCATGAAAAATAGGTACAAATCTGTATGCTGATTAACATAAAATCTGCATACATAATTGTGTAACCCCACCCACTCCAATGGAATTGTGAGATGCCAACTTTCAAATGTAAACTGAAGAACAGACAACCAAAATATGGCCCCAGAGTCCCCCTGCAGCCATTCCAATGCCCCATTACTTGGTAATTTTGTCCCATTTGCCATAAACACTGTAATGTGCATATTGCTTTACTTCTACAATGATTATTTGGATCTCATTTAAAACTTTTAATTTACATCTTATAGCACAACCACTAATAGACATCTGCTAGACAAAGTAATACAGTCTCACAATGAAAATAGACTTAGCATTAAAACTTCTCTGTCATTGAAACCCACATTCAAAGAAAATGCAACTGGCCAGTGGTGGATAAAGATTACCCTTGGGCTGTTTTCAAACCATAGGCCCCATGCACATGAAACATAAATGTGTTCTTTGATACACCTTCCTGACTGTATTAAATTATATTACAGCATACTTGTTAGAACACATTTTAAATGTATTGTTTTGAACATTTTTCCAGTAAGCAATGACACAAAATAAATGAACCAATAATGACAAAGCTGCCCAGTTCAGAGAATTTCCATCATAAAAGTCTACTCAAACTTTTACAGTCCACCAGTATTAGTAAATATGCACAATCTCTGCAGAAGTAAAAGTCATCTAAATAATTCCACATTAAAGAGATCTGTAACTAATGAAGAGGTTGTTGCTAGCACACAACTTCATATTTCATTATTTCATCTACAAGTAAAGTGCCTGCTGCCCTTGAAGAATACATTGCCTATTACATTAAAAAATGATAAGTTAGTAATATTTCAATAGGGAATGGATGGCAAACTGATAACAAGTTCATAGTTACTAGGTATCTCTGCCAAAGGAAGACATTCTCAGGACTGCAGCATTCACCCCCCTTTAAAAGTGCAACACAGTACAAGATCAGCAATCCATCTACATACTGTGTGAGTAGAACCCACAACCTTCTGCAGCAAAAGCAAGTATACTACATGTTATGCTACTAACAATACAAGTAGACTTTGCATAAGCAGCATTAAACTTCTCTTTCCCTGAAGAAATGTGCAACACAAGAAATCAGGAAAAAGGCAAAATGTACTGGGGTGGGGGAGCAAAGGCCAAAAATCGGGGACACATTTTAAAAATTGCTTGTATAATCTTAGAAAGTTGCAAGAATAAAATGTTTTTTTAACATGTGTTTCCTGAAAGATAGGAAGACTGAAACTTAAATGGCTATCATTATTTAGTGAATTCAGTTCTCAATGATTTGCCAGAAAACCACAAATTTTATTTTTACTTAACATTTGTTTACTGGGAAAGTCCAAGTTGGAATGAAACCAATTTTCAGCAGATGCTTCAGATGCATGTCTTTGTATCAGGGGAGAAAACCAGAGGACCAGAGGAAACTCACACAAACACAGGGAGTATATGCAGACTCCATACAGAAGGCACTTTAGCTGATAATCAAAACAGAAAACCTCTTGCTGTGAGGCAGCAACGCTACTACTGCACCACTACACCATCTGAATTTTAAGAGGAACAGACCAAAGTATGAGCCAAACATTCTAGACATTCTTTGAAAATATGTACAATTCAGAGCTACAACTCCTTCAATCCGAAGTGGTGGTATGGGTAGAGAACTCAGGATCTTGCTTCTTGTACCCAAGGTACAGGGTCTGAGCCTGAGTAATGCTAACCACCAGTTATACCTAACTCACACACACACACACACACACACACACACACACACACACACACACACACACACACACACACACACACACACACACAAAATGCAGAACAATGCTTGCTGCAAGAAAGAGTTCACTCACCTATATATGCAGCACAATATGCAGAAAAATGCATGCGGCAAGAAAGAGTTCACACACCTATATATGCAGCACACCCCCTTTATATACAGCAGAAAAAAGAAAGAACAGCAGGAAAGAGTTCACACTTAAGTCAACTAGTAGTAAGAGCCAAATGCAGTGCTAATTCAAATGCTCACAGCAGAAAACTGAAACACTCAACTAGTGCAACAAAGAATAGCAGGAACGAGTTCACATGTAAGTCAACTAGAGCCAAATGCAGTGCTAATTTAAACGTTCTCTGCAGAAAACTGAAATGCTCAACTAGTGCAAAATACCCCCTATATATGCTGTCAGTGTCTTTGTTAGCCAACCAGTACCCCCTCTTCATCTGGTCCATCATTTCTATCTTCCATGCATTTTTCCTGCACTTTTTCTTCCTTTTGATGACTTCCTAGACTCCAGCATTCCAGCACTAGCTTTTCTTATGTTCCTTGTTTCCATACCTGGTTTGGACACATATGTGTTCATTAGTCCTCACACATACTGTTTTGAGATGTTCTTCTTCTTCAATTCCATCTATTTCCTCTTCTTTCTGAGGTACTAGAGCTCTGAGTAATTCCTTGAACTATTGTGGTTTCTCTCCAGCCAACTTACAAATCTTTAGCCTTGTCTCTGTTGACCATAGAGCCTTCTCTGACCACTGTTTGCAGCTGACTGTGACAGGATGTGCTATGGGCTAATTGTTTCACTGGAGATAACTTTGCAGTCACTGATTCTTCCCTGGTGCCACTTCTTTACAAGGAGGAAACCTAAATGAGTTGCATTTTGGCCACTCTTTTATGCGACTCTGTGACTGCCTGTCTTGCTGAGCCATGTGTTGGCCACCATCAAGCCATTTGTTAGACTGAAGTCTAGAATGTCCTCTCCTTCTTTGTTCTTGTTGCCCCACCCATGTAGGCCCAGACAATCCTCATATGCGATTCTGTGTGTCACAATATGTGCATTTAAGTCACCAGTTATCAACACCAATTTATGTTATCCTGCTTTATACAGTAGATTTTGCAGCTGCTGCCTAAATGCACTATTTTCTCACTATCACAATCCTACTGTGAAGCATAGATTGAGAGTTTGAATACTGTCTTCCCCTTACATTGGAGTCTGATTGCCATAAGCCTATCACTAATTCTAATGATATCCCACACTGTCTTCTGAAGCATGTTTGTCATTACAATTCCCACACAATTTCTAGACTGTCCTCTTCATGGGTAGCTAAGTCTGGATCACAAGCCACGTGTCTTTGCTGTGCTGACCTTCCATCGTGTCTTCTGAATACAGAAGATGTCCAGTCTCCTTCTTATCATCATGTTTTTCCTAACTCCTCACCTACAGATCTGCCTAATAGCTGCTCCTTCTCACAACTAACATCCAACAGAAAGCCATCTGACCTCCTGTTCCTGTGTCTAAATATCAGAAGTATAAATAATAAAACCCATGACCTAAACACCAACATAGCTTTATACTTTCCTGATATTTTCATCCTGACTGAAACCTGGCTCAAACCTCACATCAAATGTGAGGAAGTACTCCCAACAGGTTATAACATTCTTCAAGTAGGTAGAGTATCAAAGAAAGGAGGTGGTGTGGCTCTAATGTTTCCACACCACCTCAACATCCAGATCCTAAACACATCTACCCCCCATATTGGAAATGAAGAAATCCTATATGCCAACCTCAAAGTAAACCTAAATAAAATAATCAACATCATAGGATGCTACTTTCCACCTGGTCAAAACATCCCACTCCTGGAAAACCTCCTGAACTGGGTTAACCATTCCCTACCCCAAGAAATCATAATCATATGTGATTTTAATATCTACTGGCTATCTTGTAGTAACAAGCACCCATCTCACCACCTAAACCTTCATGGTTTCTCCCAACTAATACAGTCATCTACCCACATAAATAAAAACTTTAACAAACATACTACTCTTGACTAGATATTAGTCAAAAAAGACCCTCACTCATACTTAGCTGGCTGTCTACCAGACAACCTCAGTGACCACACTCCAACATCCCTTCTGAGACACCACTTAACTTGTGCTAAACCCAATATCTATAGGCAAATCTAAGCTAGGTTAAACTTTAACCCTCTCTCCTTTATTTCATCCCTTCAAAAATGTGATTGGACACAACTAAAGTACCTCAATCTAGATGAAGCCATCCACTTCTTCAGTAGCACCTTCCTAAACATCCTAAACGCACATGCCCGCACAAGAAATGCCAGAGTCAAAACACAGTACTCCCCTTGGCTACAAAAAAAGCACCAGGGCACTAATGAAAATCACAGATAAGGCCTGGGAGCACTGGCACTTAACAAACACCCCCCTCCTCTAGACAGTCATTCTTAGAGTTGAGAGTTGCAACCCTAAGCAGTTCTGATACACAATAAACTCCATTCTCCACCCAGGTAAAGTAGGCACCCCCCCAACCTACCAGTCCCCCTTCCTCCAGCAGTATTGCTGACTCATTCAATAAACACTTTAATAAAACCATTCTGTCTTTGACTAAACAACACAGCCATCTACCCACTCTCCTTACATCAAAACCAAACACTCTGCCCACAGTCTTTACTTTTTCATCAGTACCTACCTCCTATATAAAAAATCTTTCTATTGAAACTTAAGCCTACAAAACTTGCAGCTGACAATCGCCCCTCTGAACACCTAAAAGTAGCAGCAGAAGCCCTATCTATTAAGTGGGCCGGAATAATTTTTCAAGTGGGCCTGCAGCCCTTTGCATTTTATTTATACTAATACAGAACTACGATACTAAGGATAATGTATGAGAAAATATAGTTTTCTTTTCTTTTTTTGTTTTGAGTAGAACTATAACTTAATGCAAGATACTGCACCTTAAAATGTCTGTAGAAAAAATGATGTTCAGTATAAAACTAAATATGTTGTTCTGATAAAAAAATACAAGTTGCAGCCATAAATATATGTTTTATTCAGTCAATTGTAGAAACATTTTTAGTACAAAAACTTACAAAAACTTATTCCCCAGGATTGCAAACTCTGTGTAGAGCCTACACTGAGTGTATCCATGTACATGACCGTGATCAGTGCTCAGCAGGGTGTGGTGCAGTTAAACAAGGTTTTGCAGTGCTCCCCGGACCCTCTGGCCATGAAACCTCTGCATGATGAGGAAAGCACTTCCGCATACTACAGAACTGTGCAGATTTACACAGAATGTCCAGATGTTTATCTCATATTGTTTTGCCTGGTGCCTGTAAAATTATGTATTTTTGTCAAATCACTGCCGACTCTTTGACGACTGAAGTCAGAAAATAATGGCAGACATGAGAGATTCAGACTTCATATGCATCAGAAAATTCATGGTAATGCACAACCTGTTAATCTATCAGCTGTCTAATTTTGTAAGAGCAATAGTTAAAACTTGTCCTTATATTTGTGCCTTTGTCCCCCCATTATTTATGGCGTGGTCCAGATGTCTTACTCTAACAGGTTGAGAGCCATGCACATCTGTGTAAGTCTGTGCTTGCAACAGGTTCATTGCAGGGCAATTTCTTTCCTTGTCCGATATATATTTGGATTATTCCTAATTAACATTGTATGTGCAATTGTGTACTGTTCCCCCCCCCCCCCAAGTTTGCACGATGAGCTGCTTGTTTGCATGACAGACCACCCATTTATCAGACATGACCCAAACATTCAAAAATGGAAACGGGATGCATTCAGTTAATACTTCTGCATATCACTGGGCAGTGTGCAAAGCATGTAAGCAAGGTTGAGCTACGTGCAGTTAACAATGAACACTAGGATACTCATGTAACTAATCTTGTGGTGATGGGTGGCAAGTGTCAGACTGGAGGACATATGATCCTAGGCCCTAGTACAGGGTATGCATACTGTTATGACATTTCAGTTTATGCAAATAAAGGACTACACAGATGATTGTTGACTCAGCATTCTTGTGGCAAGACCTGTAAGTTTAGAACTACTGTAGACATGGGTCTGGGTTTGACTGCTGTGTATTCCATATACATTTTAAACATGTTCAACAGCAGATTATATTTACTTCCACTTATAATACTTGACATAGTTTTGCTGATATGGCAAATGCTGTTGAATGTATAGTTCAGCTCTCCCAGTTGAATAACAGAGTTTCTCAAGTGGCTGGATATGAAATGAACATGGAATTGGATTTCTTGACACTGCGTATTCTCTACTGTTTAATTTAGTTGAAAAAGTTGCATTCTGCTTACCATCACACAAACTAGTGCACTTCCTTTCCTGTGTTTGCCCATTGGTAAGTGGAGTGCAGCTTTTTCAAATCTATCAAAATACAGAGAGTGTGCATTCTCAGTGAGCCCAGTTGGTGGGAAAACATGCTATTTCAAATGGAATTGTCGGGAAATGCACATTAGACACTGAGCTTTATCTTGTGCAGATATGAATGGTGCTACAGGAGAAGATGTTCACTTTTGGGTGCAATACTGGGGTATACAGAAGTCTAAGATCTTTACTGGGCTCCTGGTTAAGGATCATGGGCCCCAGCTACAGAATGGAAACTATACAGGTTCACAATATACATCTCAAACCTGGTCTAGTTTGGCATGTGCTCTTTCCAGTGCGACTGGTATCCCATGCACTGGGGAACAATGTCATCACCATTTTGATGACCTTCAATGGAGGAAATGGGATACCCTTGATTGATGGATCAGGAAGTGTCAGGGAGGGAGCACCCCAGAGATGTGAATGTATTCATTGCATTTAGTAATCACAAATATTAAAGCTAAAAATGGTAAAAACTGGACTGGTATTCATAACATTTTTTTCTTTTATTCCCTTTCTGCAGAAGAGAGGCTCTCAAATGTTAATCCCATGCCGGGTGTTTGATCAGGATGAGAGAAGCATGTGGTATGTAAGCATAATTGAAGAATGTACTGTTATTGCAGCCTTAACAGTTAAAGATGGATTAGTTGTTATATTATACCATTGTATAAAATTGAGAATGCATATCTGAACTGTAAAAGAAATTATGCATGCATATGTCCCTTCCCCAGCATTCCACTCTCTCCTTAAAGAAAATAGGGAACATATCCCAAAAAAATAAGTCCCATGCATAGCTCTGCATTTCACACATGTGTCTACTTGACTCAGTTAATTCGGTCAAATTGGCTTCACAACATAATCAAGTTGTTGTCACCCCTCTCTTTGGAGATGACAGTTCAAATTCAGATAAAAATCTGTTCACGTGCTCAGTTGTTATCACTGAAGAAATGGATAGATATGGTTCTTACCCACACCCTTCCTGCACATTCTTGTCTTCCTTTCACTTTGTTTATCCCCTTCTTGCTCCCCATTTCACCTCTTTCCTATCTCCCCTATTTCTTTTCTTTAAAGAATCATTGTATGATGGTAAGTGGCAGCAATATCGGTGAATGTATGTAAAAGTATAATACACACTTGTAAAAATTATTCTGGCACCCCATTTTTCTAACCCAGTACCATCTACCTTCATCACAAATGCATTAGCATATCAAGCCACAGAGTAAGTTAATTAGCAGATGTATTGTATACAATCAATACTGATTATCACATAGGCACAATAAAGAGTGTTTGCTTGATGCTATGTATCGCACAGCATCACTCAGCAAGGCTAATTAAATATTAATGAAATAATAGGAACAGACCTGTCAACTTGTTAGAGCAATAAATATAGATAAAGCCATACACAATGGCAGGACCAAGACACATAAATTAAAGGGACAAGTATTAAATATTGCTCTTACAAACTTAGAAAGATGATAGAATAAAAGTTATTTGCATTATTAGCATTAATATTATTTATATGTATCATTATTATTATTAAAACAGTAGACTTTATGCAAAATTCTGCACAGTTGAGGGAAATGAAGAGGAATGAGAATATTACTGAAATGTATTACCTACACCTGCATTCAAAAACATTTGCATGTGGGTAAACAAAGGTAAGTAACACTACTTGAAGTCAAGTACTACCTGCAGCCAAAGGTTTATTTAAGTAGCAGGTGTATGCAACAGCAGTTTGGTGTGCAATTATCTATACAATGTGTAAAATACACCTACTACTCAACAGACTGTGTAGCACTATCTGTTAAATGCATTAATAACATAATTTTTGGTTCAGATGGTACTGAGTCCAAATACAGGTGTCTATCATTTTTAATGACTTTTATGTGTACATCAGGATTATACCTTGTGATACTTATGAATCTGTATCATCATCTGTTCATGTTCTGAATGGAGTAATAATGACATGTTTGGGGCTACATGACAGTGGTATCAAATAAAAGTTTATATAACCAGTAGTACTTCTTATTACCATTGCTAGGTGAGGCTGTGCATTGTGCACCATTGCACACCATCAATATTTTAGAGGAATGAAATGGGAAAGATAGTGTGAAATGGGGGCCAAGTAGGGGTGAACTAAGTGAAAGGAAGGCAGGAATATGCAGGAAGTATGTAGGTAAGAACCATAGCTATCCATTTGTTCAACAGTAATAACTGAGCACATGTGCAGAATCATAACTGAATTTGGACTGTCACCTCCAAATAGAGGGGTGGCAACAACATAATTGTGTTGTGAAGTCAATTGGACCAATTAACTGTGTCAAGTAGACATGTGTGCAAAATGGAGAGCTATGTATGGGACAATATTTTTTGGGGGGGACAGATGGCTTTTTTTAAGGAGAGAGTGGGATGTAAGGGACATAAGCATGTCTGGCTCAGGCAAGTTGGGAAGGTGATGAAGCACTGGGCAAGACATAAAAAACAAGAGACAGGATTGGTGAAGGACACAAGAGGGGGGTGAACACCAGTGAGAATCAAGTCCCCACCCACAGGACTATCATCACCATCACCTCACTGCACCAATGGCTGCAGTGTCTGACATCTGCATGTCCTTGTGTTATTCAGGACAATGATGCAGAGCAGTGTCTCCACGTGGTGTAGGCATACACCAGTTGTGTGACACACAATCCTATGCACCACACCTGGCAGTTCAGCTCAGGTAATTCACCCACTCTGCCTCTGTTCCCAAAGGGAACCACAGGTTTACTGTTTGGGGCAGAGCTACCCATGGATCCAGGTAGGGCAGGGACAACGGGGGGGGGGTGCCACCAGAAGTGCTGGGCCTTGGTGTTGTAGTTAGTGGAGCAGGTGTAGGTGGATCATGGAGAAATGACCTACCCTGCTGTGCTGTAGTAATAACATAGATAAAATTAAAACTCAACAATGAAATGAAACATAACCAAAGAAAATTGAATTCATAAAATTAAATAAATTAAACAATAATATGATAAATTATCATAAAAGTAATACATTATATAATTACAAACACAATGAGAAATAATAAGACATGAAAATGTATTTAACAAGGCAATATAAAATTATACTTAATAAAACATGAGATAAAATGGTAAAATATATTATATAAATAATAATAATAATAATAATAATAATAATAATAATAAAAAATAAAAATCATAATAAAAAATAAGAAAGCCATAAAAAAACAAATGAAGAGAAGGGGTGGGATGAGAGAGAAAAAAAAACGTTAATAATTTCACAGATATTATACTAAGCTTTCTAGAATTAATGAATTACATTTTCATGTTGTTGTTGTTATTTGTCTTTTGGCTTTTCCCGGTTAAGGGTCTGCTAATGATTGGCAGTAGGTTTTTACGGTGCCGAGTTGCCAGCTTAACGCCCAACCTTCAACGAAGGCATGCCCATTCAAGCATGTCTTTCGGAATGCCACTCGACAATGGAGAGGACATGCGGACTCCACACAGAAGGCACTCCCTGCACACCAGCCAAGAATCAAATGGGAGAACCTCTTGCTGTGAGGCAACAACTCTACCACTGCACCACTGCGGCAGTAATTACATTTTTATGTTAACACTACCAATTGCTAAAATATTTATTTTTTTTGTTTGAATAATTCCCTGTTCCTAACACATACACACTATTGTACAGATCATATTGCATCCAGTAAACATTCATCGGTGCATATATCGCAGATATGCATGTTCAGTGTAGACTGATCACACTTGAAAGTAGGCCATTCAAGTCACAGATACAGAGGTCTGAATTTAAAATGCTATCATGATGAATATGTAATACTACTGTATTTTTATTGATGACAAGCTAAAACAGTACTGTAAACAAATGAGTTTTATATTTCAGGAGTGTGGTATTTGAAACCACAAATAGTGACTACTGTAATACTGTACTTTTCCTTTCAACTACAGCATAATGCAAGCACTCTTCATTTACACATTATAGATTAATGTTCACTGTTATTTAAGAATGTGCAACTATTGCTTTTTGTTACAGACCATGCCTCTTAAATTTGTAGAGCAGGATATCCGGACAGATCATGAAATAATGGGGTTACAATGACCCATAAATATGGCATATCTTAAATATTGCTGTAACACACAGGGAAAGTTGCATAGGTCTGTGTTAACATACATTTTGATACTTTTGCATGTCCCAATTATGATACCATTGTTGTCCCTGGTTTATAAGTATTACATTACATCTCAATATTGATGTCAACTTAAACAGTACTGTATAGATGGGAAGTGTGTTTTTTGAGCTGACAACACCAGTCTGCTCAGTAATACTAGACGGTTGTTTTATCTTGCATGCTAATGCATGCATACATTTCATTTACAGTTGACAGATGCATACTCGATGCTAAACAAGTGTTTAACACACTAAGCTGTATTTACTCGTAATGTGAAAATAACAGTGCTGTTTGGATGCATACGCACCACTTTGCCTTGCATCCTTGCCAATCTTTCTTCAAAAGTTCACAGATTAAGCACTCTATCCACATTAGCCATGGAAAAAGCAGACAACAAAATACAATAAAGAACACAAATCCTGAACCAATGCAAGGTCACATTAGTAAAATACAAGCTACAATCCTTGTATTCAAACCCAGCACCATATGAACGTCAGCCCGCCACTTAACATCTGCAGCCACAGAAGAAGTTTCAGGATCTCTAATCCATTGGTATTCATCCTCAGAATCATGCTGTTAAATGCAGTGCAATGGTGCTTAGTGGGTTTGTGCCATGTAGACTTAAATTAATAGAATGCATCCCAGGTCTATTTTTAGATGTCTGGGCCCTGTCTGCTACCTGAAATTAAATGAAGTAATAGTAGGCAAAAACATAAGTCAATGTATAACGTACACAGTATACTATTTTAATACACAGGAAATATGCCTACATAGGTCTAGAATCCAATTCACCATCCAATGCACATTCAGAACATAGGATGGGTGCTTTAACCCTGTTTTTCACACATAAACCTTTGTAACAAACATCAACAGTCATTCAGCACACAAACCAATTGAACAGAATGTATAATTTCATTAAAATATTAAGTTACCTGTACACATAGTGAAATGTTTCTGTTTTAAAATACTGCACTTGGTGACTGCACACTCTGTTATCATTTTTTTGGTTGCAAAGATACAGCAGTATTTTACATGCCTGTGTTCCCTGGTCTTTAAGCAGTTGTCGGTCCAGTACTCTGAGATATACAATGTGTACACCATTGTATATCATTGCCTTTACAATGTTAAAGTGCATTAACTGGAAATAATATGATATGCTGTTACCAAATAAGGAAAGCCAGTTTGGATGTCACAAACAAGCACTGCCTGTTCTTCTGGGGGTGGAGGAGAAAAGTTGTGTTCCTGCTATGGCACTAACAAGACTATGTTGGTCTGATTACTCTGCATGTTTAGCATACTGCCTGTTGTCTGATTTAGGTAGGGTTGACAAGTCCAAAATTGCAATGTTTACCCTTACTGTTGAACTGTTATCTCTAATGTACCACATATAACTTATATATTATTATGTGTGTTCTATTAATTATTACTATGTATGCTTTACATTACTATGATTGCAGCAACCTTCCAATTTTATGTTGTTGTATTAATTAACTCATTTAATGTATTTTTGTTAAGATTTGCTCTGTATGTTCATTTTCATGTCATATTTGTGGAGTTTTTCACCCAGAGCCTCCACTGAAAATGAGTTCCTGACCCAGTGGACTTTCCAGTTAACAAATATCAATAAATAAATAAATTAATAATTCTTCCCTAGTACTAAAGTATAATGATGTAGGAGGATGGTTTAAGGCTCCTAGGAGGTGACTCAGTATGTTATGGCTTGTCTCACAGCCAAGGCAAGGATGTACAGAGCATACCAATGCCTGCCTACAGCCATACTTGCTGCTGGTTCCTTCTCTGAATCATCATTGGCCTGTGGCTGTGGTGACCTTGGCATAATCAGTAGGATATGTTCCCTGTCCCCTTGATGATCCTGCTGCATCTGTTTCTACTATATTAATTTGGGTAGCAAAGCACATGCTATGAGCATTGAGGGGCATGTTAGTGGATTGTAATGGTGCCCTCGGCCAGAGATATGTAGGTAATGGCACTGTGAGTGCAGTAGCTGAAAAACATGCTCTATGGCATTACAGGTTGGAGTGTGTGTGTGTGTGTGTGTGTGTGTGTGTGTGTGTGTGTGTGTGTGTGTGTGTGTGTGTGTGTGTGTGCGTCCATGCATGCATGTGTGTGTGTGTATGTGTGTGTGTGTGCATGTGCGTGCATGTGCTTGTGTGTGTGTGTGTGTGTGTGTGTGTGTGTGTGTGTGTGTGTGTATTTATGATGGGTATCAGCACCCATAACTAGAATACATAACATGCATCCTCCCCTAATCAAGATTGTGAGATGCCCCCCATATCACACATCTGGTGCAGTTGGGAGATATGGCACATATAGGAGTCAGGTTAACTGCAAGAGTTGCCAGCACATACATTCAAGATGATTCGTATACCATTACACATGACTTTTCAGTTCTTAAATTCTTTATCATCTCTGTCTATAGCTATTTGCAGCAGCAGCAGCATTGTCTTCAGCCCATGGCATTGACACATTTATTATACAAGCTTCATCGTTTAACAAACTGTCAGCAATTACTTTGCGTCTGCACTTTACTATTTTCACAATTCGCATAAAAGAACAAAGCAAGGAGTCTAAAGGGATGCTTTATATCTTGTTGACTAAATCCACAGGATTTGTTGATTAGCATGCAATTCAGCGTGTATGCTGTAATTAGCATTTCTGAAGCACAGATTAGGACAGGTGAAATCAATTAGTAATGTATTCATTATAAAAAGGCAAATGTGTAGGTAGGCAGACTGATGCGGATGAGCATTAGTGTATTGTTGAATTCAGTTACACATTCATTTTGAATATTAAATCTCTACAGTGGAGTATTGTACTCCAACAGGTATGTATCCAATTTGTTAACTACATAATGTATATGCTGGAATGTATTTAAGCATAATGTGCTTTAAATCTGTATGAATGTCTTTAAATTGTAATCATGGCAAGACTTTGTTTTTTAAGCCATATCAGAGGTATGGAGGATGTAGAGTAGGCTGCAAATATAATGCTGTTTGATAACAATGTACACATTTCAGTGAAATTACCATTGCTCGCACTTGCAGGATGTCACAGTTGTTTGGTTAGCAAAATTGTTTCTAAGCCTGTTTTTTTTGTTTGTGAGGAGGGGGACAAGAATGAGTTCCTGGTATAGCACAAACTACAATGGGTTTACTTTTGGTGGGTGAGTATAGTTAAGTATCTGCTACGGCACAAACAAGGATATGTTTATCTTGTTACTGTCCTTGTTTTGTACCATCCATTGTTATTTTTTTGACCACCATTGAATATTTATAATTTACAAAGTGGGGAATATTGATAGCATCCGTTTACTGCTTTATCTGTAAACAGTTTATTTTTAGTCATGTGATCCTTATATGTGTCATTATTTTAATGTTTTTCAGGACACAAAATGCCTGTTAGATATTGGCCTCCATTTATTGAGGCTGAGCATGACCTCATCATTGAGGGACTACATCAAAATCATGCAGTATTGTTGTCCAGAGGGCAGGCCAATATGGCTTAGCAGACAGTCCTGTGGGAAGATTTTGTACAGCATCTTAATGATATTGGGTGACACAGTCATATCTATGAGCAGGTGCATCACTGAGCAACAGACATGATGACAGCTGCAAGGAGGCATGCAGCTGCATTGACACATGACTGCCAGATAACCCCTTCTCACTGCCACAGAGGAATTCCTGGCAAACATTGCCACACAGGACAGCTCTCGGCCATCAGTGACACAGTACATTCTTGATGTGGGCACCACTTCTGAGTCTCAAGAGGAGCTTCCAAATGTGCTTTGTTAGATCATCATTAGAATACTGTGGCATTCTGACACGGTATCAATAGTTTATCTGTGTGTGTGTAAATGTTTTTTTTTTTTGGTTGGGGTTATTTAAGATAGCTGCAGTTTTATGCTTACTTTGAGGTTGTCAGTCACATTTTTGTTAACAGTTGTGTTAATGCAAATATAGCTGAATAAAGGTATTGACCCCTGTTATAATGTTAAGCGTGGTTGTGTTGCCATCACCTCTTCCTTTACTTATTTCAGGACCCTGAGGGATTCTGAGATCCAGGGCTCCTGTAGTTGGTAAACATAATAAATGTATGTCATTACTATAGATAGATACCAAGATTTCTACTAATGTGTCCTCTCAGGCCTGCTGTATGTATTGCTGTACTGTCTGCATACCTGTCAACTGTACAAAGTTTTACTGAATGCTCAGAATATTGACTTATATTTCTGGCCTGTGGTTTGTATAATAGTGATTTCCTGCAAAATAATTGACAAGTCATGAAAGTTTGCAGACATAAAATTATTTATTTATTTTGACATTTGTTAACTGTGTATGTCCATCTGAGAGAAACCCATTTTCAGCAGAGGCCTGGGAGGAAAAGACACTTGATTACACTGATAGCATAGCAGTGATATCACAAGGTCTAAAAATACATGTATGAGACATTTAATTTTTTGATTAACTAGATAACAAGCTATATGACATACATAGTAAAATATGGTGGTCCATCAGTGGGAGGAGAAGAGGATGCAAGTAGCAATTAAATGATGGTAAAAAAGAGGAAATATCAGGTATAGATCAGAAGTAGGACAAGTGCAGGTAGGAGGGAGAAGTGGTAAGACTAAGTGCAGAGGGGAGTAGACACTGGACAGAAAGACAGAGCACAGGTGAGTAGAGGGAGTGACAGAGTTAGTGTTAGGGTTTGGCATGTACAGAGCCTAGTTTTTGGTAGGGATTTTATTAATGCTGTTTTGAAGCTTTGAGTGTGGTGCAAATTTCTGATGTTCATTGAGAGCGTATTCCAAGCTAGGGTAACTGTGTAGCTACATAAACTTTGCCCAATTTTTAATTTTTGGCTTATGGATTGTTAAGAAAAACTGGCCCACATTTCTAAAAGAGCAGATGGGGGTATATTGGGATACAAGAGAAGATGTGGTGGGGCAGAAGGAGAGATTGTTTAGGAAGGAGTGAATAAGAGACAGTTGGGGGGTAAGAGTAGATGGATAATTCTAGTTAGTGTAGGGTTAGCAGAGAAAGGCAGTGGTAAGAGTTGTAAGGTTGTTTTGCAGTGAACCTGGCAACTTTGTTGTGACTTCAAGCTTAGCCTTGACAGAGGATTGTAGGTTTGTTATGACTGGAGAGGCACAGAGAAGGCTACGTAAAAGATAGGCATAGGCTAGAAAAAGTCTAGAATATTTTCTGAGGTATTTTTGAGTTCTATAAAGTAGTCCAGGTTTTTGATGTGTCCTCTTTATAGAGTTTAGTATGTGTAGATCAAATTTAAGTTGGGCAAGGAGTGCACCCAAAAAATTAGTGTGTGTGTCAACGTTTATGACAGTGTTGTTGAGTGATGTGATGGTGAACAATGATTTGTGATGAGAAAGGGACTCAGGCAGAAATAGGAGGTCAGCATATTGTATGAGTGATGAGTGAGAGCAGAAGTCTGAAGAGAGTTAGTGAAAATATTGAATAGTAGTGGTTCATGGATAGATCCTTCTGGTATGCCTGTATTGACTGGGAGAAAGGGGGAGAAGGAAGAGAGCTATGTAACAGATTGCTGCCTGTTGGAGAGGTAGCTAGAGAACCATGTCAGGGTAAGGTTACAGATATTAAGGTTGGACAATTTGGTAAGGAGATTTGAGTGGGAGATAATGTCAAAGGCTTCGGAGAGGTCTAGGAATAGAGTGGAAATTAATTTGTTATTATCTCTGACTTGTGTGACAGTTTTACTGAAGGAAATTACAGTGTAGTACTGCTATGGTACAGGTGGAAACCATGCTGGGTGGGCGTGAGCAGATTTTCCTGTAGGAGGTATTCAAGGAGTTGTTTCTGAATACATTTTTTCTAGTAACTTGGAGAGAGGGGATATAATGACTATGGGGTGGAAGTTAGAGAAGTCTGTGGAGTGACCCCCCTTTTGGATAGGAATAGTATAATATTGTTTCCATACAGAGGGAACAGTGGATTCTTGGATATATAGGTTAATAAGGCTGGAGATAGTGTAGGCTAAAGAACTAGCAGCGACCTTTAGGAAACAGGGTGGTAGGTTGTCTGCTGAGGGGGACCATGGCTTGAGTTTGCTGAGAAGAGATTTTATCTAGGAAGTGGAGATGAGTATGAGTGAAAAAGTGGCAATATTGGCAGAGGGAGGGGTATGGGAGAGGATAGTGGTGTTACTATTGAGAGTTACTTGGGAGATGGAGTCTATGAAGTAGGAGTTAAAAATGTTAGTTCAAGGGTTAGGTGCCATAGGGTTTGCCAAGATGGAGAATTTTATTAATACTATTCCAAAATTTTGTAGGGTTCCTGTGATGATTAGATTGTGCTTTAAAATGGTAGCATTTCTTGTCAGTGGTGACCTGCCTTTTAGTGAGGTTACAGATTTTCTTGTAGTTTTGGAGGTGAATCTGGGATGTATATTTTAACCAGCTTTTCTAGGTATTGTTTCTTTCAGCCATTATGGAGCAGGTGGACTGTGATAGCCAAGGTGCAGGGTGGGATTTTATTCTAATTTTCCTGTGGGAGCTAGGGGGCAGAGTATACCAAAGAATATAGTGTTGAATTTCAGAACAGCTTTGTCAAGGGGTAGGTGGATAAGGAAATATCATTTAATGGTGGACAGCCAGTCATTTACTAACACAGGGTTGAAATTGTAAAGGGTATGTTGTTCTACGTATTTATGTGTTTTGCAGTGTTTTATGGTAAATCCTTGGATGCAGATGGGTATATGGTCACTTAGATAGTCAGGTAGCGTTTTGGGATTATGGTATAGGTTAGGACTGGAGATACAGATCCAGTCCAGGATAGTGCCAGAGTTTGTTGGTTTACTTAAATGGGTAGGGGTAGTGATGAGATGAGTGAAGCCATGAAGGTTTATAGTACAGTTAGGAAATTCAGAGGTGAGGGTTTGTCAGTCGATGTTGACATCACCTAGTATTACAGTTTCATTAGGTATGGCATGAGTTAGCCAGGAGAGACATTGCTCAAGTATGGGTATATTATTGCCCAGGGGGAATGTAGAGAGCATCAATGGTACATTTTTTATGGCTGTTAAGTTTGCAGTTGACCATTAAGAGTTGTGCTGGTTGAAAGGTAGGGAAGGAGAGTTTGACAGGGGTTGTTCAGAACAGATTATAGCTATATCTCTGCCTTTCTTATGGATCTTGTCTAGGCAGAAGATGTATCCAGAATGAATAATTTCATTATCACTGCTGTGGGGTTTAATTCATGTTTCTGTAAGAGTTACTATATCAGGTGAGTACTGGGGAGTCCAGGAGTGGAATTCATTAACTTTATTGAGAATGCTGTGTATGTTCAGGGACTATAACGTTAAGAATTTGGTGGGGGAGATGGGGGATGGGGGAGAGTGTTATGGGTGGTGCTATTGATAGGGCCAGGGTTTGATGGATGTCTCCAGATAGAAATAATATTTTAGAGTTTAGAGTTAAAGTAAGGAGTTCTTGGCATTAGATAATGATAACAAAGATCCGAGTTTCAGACTTCATACCCTGCAGAGATGTCATGTTAAAGCAATATCTGTTATTGTGTCAATGTTCAGGATTTGTAAGAGCAATATTTCTAAATTGTCCCTATTCTCGACCCTTTGACCAACCATTAATTATGGCTTTGTACAGGCATTTTACTCTAGGAGGTTGAGAGGTATGGCTGTCTGTAATAGTGACAGCAGTGTATGTTTTTTAGCATATATTGCAGCATAGTAGTGCAGGCATTACTGTATTCCTGTGTTTCTTCCTTTTATCAAAGGTGATCATGGAAGTGGTTTTGTGTTCCTTGCACCACCTGATGTCAGTCTCTCATCTGACTCTGATGATGATGGTGGCCAAAGTGAGGCACAGTCGGGGGTTGCAGAGGCTGCATCTGACACAGAAGTTGACACTCAGTGACCCACCTCATTTTCCCTATACACAGCCAGGATGCCTATGCATCCCCCAGTCCACTGAAGCCAAAGATATTTGAAAGGTTGAGGGTGAGGACATTAACCAGGGAAGTGTAGCTACCGCTGCTTCAGTGCTTTTTGACTCTGTCCATAGCCAAAGTGTTGGCAAAGTGCCATGCAGGAAACTAGATAGGGGTGCTTGGAAGAGGCCTATTATCTCTCCTCCACCAGCTGCAGGTGTCTGTTCATGTGTAACACAACATATGTTTGTGGTCATCATGGAGGCACAGGCACATTCAGAAAGGCTCTCCAGACAAATGCTCAAATTCTAGATGTGGCACAGTCTGACATCCATGACTGCCTCTACTGCCTTTTTGATTCCATTGCTTGAATGAATAACACATTGAAGAAAGGTCTGTCTGTGAGGGGAAGGTTGGCCTTGTGTGTGTAGGTCAGCAACTTCATCTGCTGTGAGCTAATTTTGCAGTGTCCAATCATGCTCCCGTAGTGGCAGTACTTCCACTGCTCCATCAGGGAGTATGCTGCCCACACCCAGATGTGGCAGGCCATAGGGTCATGGTCCTCAGCGTTCCCATGAAGGAAGAGTATCCAGCAGACATCATTCACCTGCAGTTAGTAGCCCTGCATCAGACCATGGACATGATGTTGTTAGTGCAGCTCCTGGCAGAGCCAATTCTTGTGGTCGGGGGCGAAAACGATGAACTGTCAACTCTACCATTTATGGCTCACATCTGTCCAACATACAGACATGTACAGCTAACACTGAGCTTGACTATGTGCATGCAGATGCTCATATACCAATGTTACATTTAGGATACCTACAAACACACACACATTTTCATTGTCCATCTTGCCTGCTTCACTTCTTCACCCACACACGCTCACACACATTTTGTGTCAGCCTAGGCCTCTTGCACCCCCACACAACACCCTGTGCAAGTGATGCTAACTATGCAATATTTTTGATTCAGGTATAGCACATCTATGTGTCTGATGCACATGGTGAGTATTTACAGAAATTGTGATTACATACATATGCATGTGTGGTATTGAAGTGATTGCACCTGACATTTATATTGTACTTGGCCAGTTAGACATATGCTACCATCGTCTTTTCTCTGCTTTACAGTGGACACTCTTGTAAGGGTTGTGAGGTTAACAACTGAAATTTGTATCATACAATTTGAAATTTTCCATGTAATTATTTTTATTACAGAGCTGTGGTACACATCAGAAGTCACAACATCAGATTGAAATATCAGGATATGATATATGCACAGTATTCAACTGTCATCAAAACAGTAATACAGTATATCAGTATTTCTGGCTTGTACATCAACATAACTTCATAGGTACATAGGATGTTGCTATGTTATTGACATGATCGTGTTTAGAAGTAAATCACAATATCAAATTAAATTTCAAATATCATGTATTGTCAAGATTTTTCTAGCAAGGACTACTTATGTTTAGGTGAGAAGCAGGGGCAATGCACAGCAGAGATTAACAGTTTAACATCAAGTCATCCAGGCTGCAATGAAGCTGTCATGGAGATGTTCGGCATTACATTGTTTTGGACCCTGTTCCACAGTAGTGTCAATCTGTGTAAGATGTATCTGTCTCTCCAGCATGTCCTATATGTCAGTCAACATTGATGGCCCATGAGGCTGACTGTATTCCCAAATGACATACATATGGGCATCATTTCCATCACTATTGGGTCAGAGATAGCACTGTAAGGCATACATAAATCACCTTGAAGCAGTCTATATCATACTGAGTAGAGTGACAGCTACATCAGTCTATTCATATTAGACATGTTTGGCAACCAGATATATATTACTTGTACATCTCTGAGGTCTGTCAAGTTTCTTCAGGTGTCTGTTACAATACATAGCAAAGGGAGCATTGTATTCCATAGTAGGCCTGAGGAGGGATGACTGTAGTGTATTTAGAAATGAATGTGATACTGGTGTAATGGCTTTGCTAATCTGATGCAATATTTAGAAAACCTTCCTCACAACAGTAAACACGTTGCAGTCTACTTATGTTCCCATGTCTATCAATACAGATTTGGTGATTAGGGTATTCAAGATTATATCATAATAAGCTGGAACATTGTTAATACCAAAGGAAATGATGATGCATTCATATGATGGTTATTAACAGCACAGAGATGTCATCAGTCATTGGTCTGTGTAAGCCCCTTTGGAATAGTAATCACATATGGGATAAAATTATAGCATCTAAGTGTCATTGAACCACAAACTTGGCTAGCCACAGACACTCTGTTTTGGTCTGGACTTCTGAGATGTACATAGCAGACATGAATGGATACAGCAGTGATACTTCTGGTGAGCCATGGGTGATGGTTCTGCTGCTAGAGGACAACTCTCAAACTGTGAATGAGTGTTGCTGGTCTCTGAGCCTGTTTATAACCCACCAGACAACATAGCAGTTGATATTCACTTGGCTTCACTTCACACTGATGCACAAATATGGGTTTGTGTGGCAGGCCCTGGCCAAGTCAGGATAGCAAACTCAATGCTGTGCACACATTCTATGTCTCTGAGAGTTTTAGCATGTGCAACCTTGCCTTGAGAAAACCATGCTGGAACACATGTAATGTCTGGATGTCAACTCTGTTCTTGTATTTGACACCCATGAAAATCCATTCCATTGACTCACAGCTGAGGTTTGTGAAACTTAAGGAACTATAAGTACATATGTACATTGATGATCCATCCTTGTGTAGGGGGAAATTGGTCTCTGATTTCACATCTTTGAGGATAAAGGCAGTATTCAATACTGTGACTGAATAAACATTAAGAATACATGCCAGAATGCCATCTGGTCCCATGGAGGTTCTATTCTCGGAGAGAGCAGTGATTACTTGCTCTTTGTAGAGGAAGGCTGGAGGTGATGTTGAAGATATATATTGTGGTAAGCTTGTGGGTGGGTGGGTGGATAATTTATATCCAAGCATATGTGCTAGCTGGTTTTCATTTTACACAGATTCAGTGTGTGCATTACCATCCACAATTATTTCAGTACACATTTGAGTTATAACTTTGATGTTGCAGATGTTACAAAGGAAAGCCGTATGGTTATCCTTGGCTATGGTTTTGACATATTTTCCATAGCTGCTGTGTGACGATTCTGCAAGGTGTCTTATTGTCTTTTTTACACTGGGGATGTTAGTCTTCCAGTCTGGGATTTAAACTTTTTTATTTGTAGACATCAACCTCATTCACTTACTGTAAAGTCAAGTAATGCCAGACATCCATCAGCATGGTTATGACTTTCTTAAGGATCTTTCTTTGATCCTATCAGTTATATCTGTGTCTATACATTTGTGTAGATGTTTATACAGGCCAACAGGGTATACCTTAATATGCTTGTCAATGTCCTCTGTGGAAAATGGAGCATGAAAGGTGATTATACCTTCCCTTAGGATGTTGAAATTACATTGGAACATGTCTGTTCAGCTGACCTATCATTTTTAAATTCCATACCTATTGCAAATTCTGAACAAAATACTTTAAGGTTGGATTGACACAATGCAGCCCCTGTACATATGCGGTTGCATTGATCAATGCTATTTGTGAAGGCTAGATCTAGAATATTACAAATGCTTGTGAGGTGGTGTAGTCTTAGTTCCATGGCATATGAGTTATCAATGTCCAGAAATTATTATGCAAGTGAATTTGGCCTCATATAAATTTCAGAATCAATGTAGTTATAGTTGCAGTCATCCCTGAGTAGTTTGTTCAACTTTGATACAAGTACATATAAATAGGCTGTGTGGCCTTTCTTGTTCACTGAAGGGGACATAAAACTGTCGATAACATTAAGGGGTATCTTAGCCACAGTACATTGGAGTTACATTAACTCCATACAGTTATGTTGTCTAATCCCTGTAGAGAAGGTATTATCTTCAATGAGGACAGATAATCTACCTCCTGTGGTTCACACAACTTCATACAATATTCTGAATGTGTTGAAGGCCTTGTAGCCTTGCAAGGCTGGGTTACTTACTGCGGCCTTTAATCAAGTTTCTCTGACTGCACAGACATCCATAACTTCCATTCTGGCAAATGCTGACTGAGAGGACAGTTTCTGATGTTAATGCCTACAGTTTAGCAGCATGACCCTTACTTTGTTGGCGTTATATATTTTCACATAGTAACCTCCGGTTTTGTGACATTACCTAATAAAGGCATTGGATGAGGCACATGCCTTAGTCAGCAAACAAAAGCCTTGAGGTGCCAGTTGAAGTTCATGTCTTGCAAAGCAGTATGGTCTATCCATAATGTCATCCCACACTGAAAGGAATTGGATCACCTTAGAAAGACACTGGACACAACCAATTTCAGAATATCATTTGTTCTTGATATTGTTTCATCATAGGTGGGCTTATAGTACTGGTCAAAGATAGGGCCATACATGCCTAGGACACACATTTAGACAGCTCAGTCATGTCTGTCTCCATAATCCTTGGAGATACATATGAAGTTGTGCATACCAACAACAACTATGATGGATTAATAGTGTGACTTGTTGAGAGATTTGATTGCACATGTGATGTGACGAGTACTTGTGACACACAGCTGACCCAACATTTCCTCTTGTTTAAGCTGGAGAGTGGGGCAGATATGTGTCTCACTGTACAATTGACTGTAAGGATAACCTTTGCAATAGATAATTATTGCCTTAGGGACTTCCTGGGTGAGACACTGGTGCTCCTTTTTTATGTGTATCGTGTGCTTTGGTTTTACTGTTAGGTGTACCATGCTTGTGTTTTGGATGTCTCTGCTGTTTCTGTAGTTTGTTAGGCAGTAACTATGCCTAAGAAAGTACTTAACTGATGTTGTAGTACAGGCCTGATGCATTATCTTTCCTGAGTCAATAGAGATGCCAGCTAGGCTAGCAGATGAAAGAGAGGGACACTGGCAGCTTTTAATGTGAGCTGTGATCATGGTATCTGCATAGACAATGAGTAAAGGATGGGTATAAGGGAAAATAATTTAATTGTTGTTTCTGCATCTATAACTACAATGAGTTCAGCTCTCTGCATGCAATCAAGAGCAAAGCACCTAAGGCAATGAAACAGTGTTAAAGCTCAGAATTATACCAGAAACAATTACCTAACAATATATAGTCCTACTGTACACTGAAGGCACAAGGGTGCGGGAGTGCTTTCACATAAATCACATGTCATGATGTTTACTTATCAATAGTTGAAATGAACTGGAGTCATGGAGTGTGAATCCAATGTATAGTGTGGGCAGCACAACTGCAACATAATAAAAGCAGTAATTGTCAATTCATTTATTTATAACCTTACAGGGCAACAGAGTCAAAAGCAGTAGAGTTTTTTTTTAAAGTAATCATAGCAACACAAAAGGAAATTATATATAATGTTTCTTACATAACTAACAGCAGCAACTGCACAAATTGCAGGGCTCTCATGGCATACCATTGGCTAAATAAAATAGCATGATGAATGTTCATAGAACAGTTTTCTATAACCTGCTGTAGGACACTCTCTGTGTAATGTCCAGAAACAGCTCAGACATACACACCACCTTCCCCACTAAGTTGACTGCAGTGAGAACTGAACCCCTACCTAAGTGTACAGACTGCAGAAAACAGTTCTTAATGCAAGCACCACAGAACAAGTCTGATTTATGTGAGACTGCAGATGAACTTATCGTAGATGACATCAGCAAGCCATGTGGGGAACACCGGCTTGGGATGCCTGTATTGGCACATTGCTCCTTACTGTGATCTGAGGCTAGTACCATAACAGTAGTATACTGTTTAGAAGCCTAGCTGTATAACTACACAAGCCCCTTATGGATCATATTTGGCTGAGTTCAACAGTGCAAGCCTGTGAGCACTACAAATTGACCCTGTCCATGAGGGAGCACACAACATTACATATTACATTTTCTTTTGTATTAGATGTATCTGTTGTAAAATTAAGGAGTCCCCAGTGTTGTATTGATTGTTGGTGTGGTTGGTAGTGGGGGAACAAGTGGATGACTATTAAATTTATGTATATATAGTTATATTGTGCTCTCACTGAGCAATGTTTCCACGTGATGTCTTAGGGCAGAAAAAAGCATCTAGGAAATATTGAACAATAAGAACAGAAATCTACGTATGTAATGTAATAGTTATGCATAGCACAAATGCAAAGCTTAATGCGCCAGTTGTACATGCATGTGTGTTTGTCTTACCTGTTTGCACATAGATAAGCAGTGTGCAAATGCGAGTTGCATTGCTAACATCTCAGGCTTCCTATTATGTAATATATAACTACTACTATAACCCACTCCTATCACTACTCCAGGCCGAGATTTCTCAATTACTAAGGACAATAATTCAATGTATCCAGTTTCTGTTGTTGGCAGTCTGACATAAATCTTATTTGATTTTTCTCTGTTTCTGCAATACTGCGCTTCGCACAAACTAGCGAAGCCTTATCCAAACAGTTTTCAACATACTGCGCAAATGTGGAATTAAAACAAGACAAAGCTGAAAACAGTATTCGACACAGACTCAAAGTCTGTACAATGTACTACCTATTGCTAGTATACCTCCAAAATTATCAGGATTAGACCCTCAACAGCAATACAGCTTCAGCAAACAGGATGGCTGCCTTAGTCACAGAAGCAACTTATCAGAAGAGAACTGGGGTCATTCATCACACAACTACCTGCATAAAAATGTACGCTGGTATCAAAGAATGGACTGTATATTGTACAAGTACTTCTCTGCATTATATTTGGACATAGTGCACTTAATAGTCATACAACCTGCCATAATTATGGATACAAAAATACATCTCTGTTTTACATCTGTGTGTTTTTGTTAATTCAACAGTTACCTAACACATACAATGTATAATTAATTCTATATAATATTCCTGAGAATGTGATGGGATATTAACTGACATAAACATGCATATACTGTGGGTTTGGGGGGGGTTAGCATAGCGGAGTTACTGTTATGGCACTCCTGTTTTTGGGGGTGAGGGAACAAAGCATAGTTACTTTTAGGATACAAACAAGTCTGATGTCAGAAACTGAATGTGTAGTCTCACTTTCTAACTTCTCTTTTGAATGATGTCCCAGTATTCTGCTGGGGGAGGATTGTCTGAATGCTTCATGCCACCAAAAAACAAACCAGTAAAGTAGGATCTCCAACAGCTACAGGCAAAGTTCTTTAACGTAAAATAGTTTATTGTCAAAACTCCACATGTTTTCGTCATCCTGATAGAATAACGTCATCAGAAAATACAACTCGGCTACAAAGTAACCATTTTTTTAAAAAGGCCGGTGCCTAATGTCATGTAATAGCAACGGCCAATCAATTTACCCAAAAGGGTAAGGCAAAGAACTTGTTAAACAGTGAAAGTGTCAACAGACAATTAGAATATTTAAATTTAAAAAGCAAAATATCTAAGTAAAACTTAATATGCGTAGTAAAAGATCACTAATAAATACAACTATGCACGTATATAAACACACATGGGAATGACTCATACATAAAAAACATTAAATCAATCTGGATTGTTTTGCTTATAGTAACTCTGCAGCATATCCTAAACCACAGATGGCACAGATCTGGCAGGTTAACAATACAGTAAACTCTACAAGTGATGCTATTATAGTCAATAACCTTGACCATTCTCTAGCTAACACTGACAATGATGTTAATAACATAAACACAGCTGACACTATTAGACGCAGTGAAAGATTGTGATCTAACAACATTCAGTCTACCGGCCAGGTTAACAATAGCATTCAACCTGTATCAAATTTTCAGAAGGATATGAATTCCATGTCATCGTCGGGACCATATCGTCCTCAGAATCAGAGGAACAAAGCATGGAACAATCGACGGAAGAGATAGCAGGGTTTACCTTATCCCACTAAACTGGAAATTCTTACAAACACACGTGGAGACTTTAACATCTACAATTTCTCTTCCATTACCATTGAGCCATCTTTGTTTGACTTATTGGCAAGGGGTAACACCTTTGTTCTGAGTAAGAACATTAACATCGCTAAAACGTTAATTGACTTGAAATGTTTTGTTAGGAAATTGAATTTAACCATCCTTTTAGGTAACACAGGTTACTCTAATTGTACTTTTAAACCAACAAGTACGTTTAATCCTCCACTACATCCTCTTCTTAGCTTATTTGAGAATGTGTGCAAACTTTATATTAGGCATATACCATATGTACGGGCACATGCTGGTACTCATAAGTGAAACAACACTAGTTATGAGCAAATGCAAGCACTAAAACTCCTTAGATCTTTACAAGTACGTATTGTTAAACCAGATAAGGGAGGTGGTTTAGTAATATTCGATGTTATCGATTACAACAACAAAATGGAGTTAGTGTTAAATAGTGATGCTTACTCTAAGTCATCACTGAATGAATTGAATACAGCACAGTCAAGAATCAGAAGTTATTTTAGAGACTTGTTTATTGAAGCAAAAATAGATCTTGATACATTTAATTACATTAATATTCCCTACCCCAAAACGCCAATTATGTTTGGCATACCTAAAATATACAAGGATAAGGTTAATCCTCCTATGAGGCCACTTATAGATGGTAGAGCCTCTTTGACCTATCCTTGTGCGAAACTGGTTGACTCAATACTACAAAAGTACCTTAAATCTGAATCACAAGTATGCAAAGACTCATGGTCTTGTCTATAGAAGCTAAATGGTTTAGATTTCAACCAAGAAAATCATTTTTTAACTATTGATTTCATTGATTTATACACCTCTATCCCCTATTTGGAAGCAGTAGAATGGATTGCTTTATCATTAAAAAACAAAAATGCACCATCAGGGGATATTGACTTAATAACAGAACTCATCGACATCATTCTTACCAATAACTTCTTTATGTTTAATGGAGAATATTATCTACAAAAACACGGGGTAGCCATGGGTTCTCTGTGTGGGACCAGTTTGGCAAATCTTTTCATGGCATATTGGGAAAAGTTATTTATATTTGATAAACCTGATATTAAAGCTTCTTTAGTGTACTACACTAGATTTTTAGATTACATCTTCATCATCTTTAGGGGTGACAAAAATAAAGCATCACAACTTGTTGATCATTTCAATTCTACCACTACATTTTTTAAGTTCACTTATAAATTTGACTCTGTTTGTATAGATTACTTGGATGTTAAATTAACTAAAGATTTAGTTAACATGAGACTCTGTTCCAAGATTTATACGAAACCTTCCTATTGTAACTCCTTCTTGCATTACACCAGTGCCCACTCTTACACACAGAAGCAATCTATAGTTAAAGGCCAACTTATCAGGGCAGCAAGAATGTGTTCACTGGATTGTGATTTTACAGCAGAATGTCATCTGTTGAAGGATATGTTTTACAAGCGGGGTTATCCCATTTCTTTAATAGATGAGCTAATTGAAGAAATAAAATGTAAACGTAATAGAGGGGTTTTTACTCCATTACTACCTTTGACAGATATTAGTCAAGTTTCACAACTTGGTACTTCTTTAGTTTCATTTGAAGATAACATCTACCAGTTAACTGTGACTAACAATGATATGTCGGTTAATGGTATAAAAAAAGACATGAATGTCCGGACTAAACAGACTTCTTCTTAAAATGTGTGCTTCATTACTACTTTCAATAATGATAGTGAACAAGTGAAATTGATTTTATATAAAAATTGGTCCTTTTTATACAAGGATAGTACAATAGTGGATAGAAATGGTCAGCTTCCTAAAGTTGTTTACAGAAGGGGGGCTAATTTGAAAAGCCTCCTTGAAAGTAAAAATACTAAATCTAGTATGAGATCTAATGGTACTTTCACATGTGGAGCTTGCAGGATGTGTAAGTTTATTAAGACTGGTAGCTCATTTGGGGTAGGCAATAATTGCAGGTATTTCATCAAACATAAATTGAACTGTGAATCTAAGGGCATTATCTATTTAGCAAGCTGTAGCAACTGACCGGCGTTTTACCTAGGTAAAACTGACCGGAAGCTCCACAAGAGAATTTATGAGCATTCATAAGCAATAGCTAAAAATAAAACTGAAAATGTCCTAACTAAGCATATCCTTTTAAACAATGGCCATACATTTTGTTTTCAAGCCATTGACCAACTAATGCCAGATATTAGGAGTGTACCTAATTCTTTGCTTCTCGAGGTACGTAAATTAGAATGGCAGTTAGCCTTGGATGCCTTCACTCATCCTGGCTTGAATGATAATTGTAACATCTCTTGTTTACTGAAACTAAAAAGCCTCATGAGATGATTTAACTGTTCTCATGAGCTGACGTAATTTACACCAATAAAACATATGGTTCAAAAAATATTACATAGCTAGTTCACATACATTAATACAGGAATATTTATCCATTTACATCAATATTTTGTTGATTCTAGACTGTGTTGAAAATCTGTAATAAATACGTACTAATTTATCTTAAGTAGTACTCACTTGATTTAATGTTTTTTATGTATGAGTCATTCCCATTTGTGTTTATATACATGCATAGTTGTATTTATTAGTGATTTTTTGCTACGCATATTAAGTTTTACTTAGATATTTGCTTTTTAAATTTAAATATTCTAATTGTCTGTTAACACTTTCACTGTTTAACAAGTTCTTTGCCTTACCCTTTTGGGTAAATTGATTGGCCATTGCTATCACATTTCATTAGGCACCGGCCTTTTAAAAAAATGGTTACTTTGTAGCCAAGTTGTATTTTCTGATGAAGTTATCCTATCAGGGTGACGAAAACGTGTGGAGTTTTGACAATAAACTATTTTACGTTAAAGAACTTTGCCTGTAGCTGTTGGAGATCCTACTTTACTAGTTTGTTTTTTGGTTGCTTGTCTGCTTTGCCTTCTTGTTCGTTTGAATGCTTCACGCCTAAGGCCTAGTAATTACAAATTGACACACATTAGTAAAATAAGAGTCTGTAGTCACACGTTAATTTAATTTCTGTACAAATCTACCACTATTTAGTCGCATACTGTAACAAGTTAATAGATACAAGGGTATGTCATAATACTCCAGGAATATAGTCTAGGTTCAGGATTTACTTTGTAACTGCAGCAGTTGACACGACTTTAGGTCAGGGATGACTCTGTCTGATGAAAGCAGTACACAGCCTATACATGGATAGGTAGAGGTTGTGTGAGTTACCCAGCATCAATTTTATATATGTATATGAGTAGGAGAAATGTATTAGTCCCTAGGTCTCTAAGTGGTCAGTGAATGTGATATGTATTGTCTCTTAGCCAAGGCAAGATCATACTGAGCATGCTTATGTCTGCCTACAGGGTAACAGCTGAGGATTCCTCCTCTGAGTTCTCCTGTGACTGTAGCTGTGGTGAGCTAGGCACTGTTGGGGGGATTTGTGTCCCTTCCCCTTGCTGATCCTGCTGCAGCTGTTTCCCCAGAATCAGATTGTGGAGCATAGCACATACACTGAATATTTATGTAGATGTCAATGGATTATACTGCAAGGCTCCAGCGGATCTATCTAGGTATTGGAACCATGACTTTAGAAGACCAAACACATGCTCTATGATCTTTCTAGTTTGTGTGTGTGCCTCATTAAGGCATTTTTCCAGGGGGGGGGGATGCGCATTTCTGATGGGTGTCATCATCCATGGTTCCAGGGCATAGTCAGCATCCCCCAGTAAATGGCCATCTGGGATGTCCCACTAGCAAACATCTGGCACAGCTGTGATGTGTGCCAAATATGGAAGTTGTAATAATAGCCAGTGTTGCCAGTACACACATTCAAGATAATCCCCTGGGCATTGCACATGACGTAGCAGTTGATGGAGTTGTATCCCTTGTGGTTAATGTAAATTCTACTCTGTTCACCAGGTGGTGCCTCGATGTGTACATGAGTGCAATCTATGACAGCCAGTATGTCAGGGTAGTGCGCTAAATGATAAAACTGTTGCATATTGATGGCCCTCTCCTTAGAAGTAAGGGGAAAATATATGTGCTCACTGGCATGTATAAGCATAGCATCAATGTAGATAAGAGTGTATGTGATGTGTGTTGTGTCTATTTGAGGCATGTCAAAGACTGTATGTGCACATATAAATTCCGGACACGTGCAATCCCTAGTGCCATTTTGAAAGAGCAGCCAGAGAGGGAGCATGCACGATCACAGTTGTTAGTTTGCATATAGGTTACTTAGGTTAAAGTCAGTAAACGTCTATAGTGATGTGCTTGTATAAAATAAAGCTGCTTGAACAGAACCCACAGAGACTTTTCTATTGTGTCCAAAGCAGGAGAGTGACATGGTGTCAGAACAGGGATAGCAGAGTATACTATTCAGAGTCCTGAGGTGCAGAGATGACAGTGAAGGTAAAACTAAGAGAAATGAGCACAAAAAGCGACAGAGAAAAATAAAAGGTAATGAGAAGTAGCACAAACTGTTTATTTGGTACAAAAGACAAAACAGGGCATTACAAGGGCACAAACTGCATTATTAAGAAAGTGGAAGGCACAAGAGGTTTATTAACCAAGGGAAATGTTTAAAATAAATGTATTTGATAAAACAATTAACAGTAAAGCAAAATGAGCATATTTAATAAAGCAAACTGAGTGCATTTAAAGCAAAAACGGGCATCTTTAGAGTAAAATGAGCACAAGAAAATTACAATGGGCAAGAAAAGGGCTTAAGTAAGCAAAATGAATATAATAAGGGCAAAAAGGGCACATTAAACAAAAATAAAGCAGGGCAACTGCATGTGTTTTGTCAAAGTGCTATGTTTTGGCATAACTACAACTTTGTATTGTATCAAGGTTATAACTAAAGTTATTCAAATATCAAAGTGTCTAAAAATGCTTACAGTGTGTGCTTATTACTGAGCATGTATTTTGAAGAGTTTATTGTGTGCAAAGTGCAACTGTTTCATGAAATACAGTCAAGTATAGCCATTTCCAAAGTTTTTTGTGCTGGGTGTGTCTATTTGCAAAGTGCCACCATTACAGAGTGTTTTTTGTACTATAAAGAGTTGCCTAGCAGGGTACTGCCATTTTGGGGAAATTTCAGTGTGCTGTGTTATTGACTTTAGCAATGTAATAATTACAAAGATGCCCAGTTCATTCACATTGTGCAGTTATTTGATATGTTTCTTATATTAAGAGGTGATTTCTTGCAAAACAATATTACAAGAGTATTACAGTGCCCGAGAGTTTTGTTTCGCAAAGTCCAATTATTCAAAGGTACTACGAGTTTGCCTAATAGTATAATTTTGAGGATCACAAAAAATATAATTTTAGAAGCACAAAGGCATTGAACATAGTTACAAATACTGGCATAATTTTCTGGCATGTGTGCATGCATGTATGTTCATGCTTATTTTCAAAATGCTTCACTGGTATGTGTTAATACGGCAGACAGATTTTGAAATACCCTTCCACTTGTATTTGATCAGAATATTGCAGGGAATTGGAGAATATTTGAGCAAGAGTACAATATTTTTATATAAGCAGCTTATGCAGATAGAGATGCATGCATCAGGGCATTCATTTTGCTAAACCTAGCTGGGTCAGAGGCCATAGAAAGAGAATGTTCATTTGTGTATACACCAGCAGTATATGAAAGAGAAGGTGAAAACCATCATATTGTTGTACAGGCTGAGTCAAGGGAAGACCTCGAGTGTTTGAACCACAAGTTCAGAGAAGTGTGTAACCCCCAGACAAATATTAAATAAGAAAAGCACATGTTTTACACTAGAGATCAGAAGCCTGGGGAAACTTTTGCAGCTTATATAACTGACCTGAGAAACAAATATAAATCATGTCAGTTTGGTGACTTAAAAGATTAGTTAATAAAGGACAAGTTTGTGTGTGATATTAATAATGCTACTGTGAGAAAGATTTTGCTTCGTGACAGTGATTTAACATTGATCAAAGCCAAAGAGATTTGTCAAATCCATGAGGTGACAAAAAAACCACACAAGTATGCTTGCAAGTTACAAGAGCATGGTTTCAGTAGGCTCCAGAGCAAGTGTGGATGGCATACAACATGTTGCAAACAGAA
Organism: Protopterus annectens; assembly: GCF_019279795.1. Classification (NCBI taxonomy): domain Eukaryota; kingdom Metazoa; phylum Chordata; order Ceratodontiformes; family Protopteridae; genus Protopterus; species Protopterus annectens. The sequence continues at coordinate 1,332,230,012 of NC_056731.1, read as the reverse complement.
GCAGGCCCAAGCGCATGGCAGCCACAGCCCTTGCTGCTTCACCAGGAAAATCACATAGCTTACCAGCAAGTTTTAAGAAAGGAGTATGCTTAGTACAGTACAAGCATGAATCAGCAAAACCCAAATATAGCTTTATTGTTAACTGTCACAATTGTGGCGCAAATCATGAGCCTAAAAAAAGAGAAGTGCTTAGCATTTGGTCAGCAATGTCACAAGTGTAAAAAATTGAACCATTTCCACAAGTTTTGCAAATCAAGTAAATCTTGCACAGTTGTAAAGAAAGGTCACACAAAGAAGGAAGTTGATAAGTAGAGTCAAAGAAGTCAGCTTTCTATGTAGATGGTATAACAGTGCTTGGCGAAAGAATTGATGCAGTGAATTTATTAGCAAGAAGCTAAGTGTTTTGTACTGTCTGGAATAATGGAAAATCCAGGGAGCTTAAAGTAGACACTGATTCAAAGTGTAATGTTTTATTAGCAGACACACTTGCTAAAGTGAGAACTAATGAACAACTCAGTGTGGCCAGTAGTGCAAAATGTGTTGCTTATGGAGGTGAAGAAATTCAAACCGAAAGCTTTGTGACATGTTCATGTTATTTGGCCAAGAGTTGTTACAAATTGTTATTCTATGTAGTCCAAAGACCAGTACAGTCTTTACTGGGTCTCAAAGGTATTTCGTTTACTAAAGTAGTTCATCACATAAGTACATTTCTGAGTTCTAATTTTTCTGAAGCCATTTTCTCAGAGCATGCTGATGTTTTCGATTGCAGGTTGGGCAAACTTACAGTTGTGTATTCCATGAAGTTAGACCCAGAGGTCACTCCAGTAGTCAGACCAATGAGAAGAGTTCAGATAGCTATGCAGGATAAAGTTAAGGCTCAGATGGATAAAATGTTGCAGCAAGGTGTGATTTGTCCAGTCACAGAACCAACTGAATTGGTGTCGTCCATGGATGCAGCTCAAAAAAAGGGCTCAGATGAAACCAGAATCTGTATTGACCCAAGAGATTTGAACAAAGCATTGAAGAGACCATATCCTCCAATCTGTCTTTGATGCGAAGAGTTAATTTTGGCAAGTGATGCTTGATCACAAATCCTCATTTCTAACTAGTTTGATAATCCGTTTGGCAGATACAGATTCCTAACGATGTCATTTGGAATAAATTCTGAAAGTGAAGTCTTTTAGCGTGCAATGGAGCAAATTTTTTTGGATTATCCTTGTGCCATAACAGTGGATGATTTATTGGTTGGAGGCAATGGTGATGCAGAGCATGACAGAAACCTAAAGAAGTTCTGGACAGAGCACATGAAGGAAACTTGAAGCTCAGTCCTCTAAAGTGCAAATTCAGACTTCCAGAAGTTGCGTATGTAGGTCATTTATTTACCAGTACTGGCTTGAGACCAGATCTGACCAAACAAGCAGCTATTCTTGAGATGTCAGCACCAGACAATGTACAAGCTCTACAGCATTTCCTAGGCATGGTCAACTATTTAGGCAAGTTTATACCAGACGTCAGTGAGTTGACAGCACCTTTAAGAGAGCTAACATGAAAAAATGTTGCAAGGTCATGGTTGAAACAGCACCAGAAGGCATTTGAAGACCTTAAGCAGAAAATTGCCACCCCAACTACATTAAGATACTATGATATGAGCAAACCAGTTACTCTTTTCTGTGATGCTTCAACATTTGGTCTCGGTGCAGTTATACTTCAAGAGGGAAAACCAGTAGCCCATGCATCTAGAACACTTACCCAAACTGAGATGCAGTATGCTCAAACTGAGAAGGAGCTTTTGGCAATAGTATTTGCATGTTCCAAGTTTCATCATTAAGTTTATGGTAGAGCTACTCAGATTGAAACTGACCAACAACCTCTTGTTACTATTCTAAAGAAGCTTATGCATTCCGCTCCAGTGAGATTAAAAAGAATGATACTCAAATTGCAAAAGTACAACTTCAAAACTGTCTATACAAAAGGAAAGTTGCTCTATCTGGCTGATACTTTATTCAAATCACCCAGAAATATGATGGAATAGCTTGATGCAGATAATTTTGACTTTGACATGATGGTAGTGCATATTTTTTCTACCACTAGACTTGATGAATTAAGAGATCACGGAATGACTGATCCAATTTTGCAAAAGCTCAATTACTACATTAATGCTGGATGGCCATCAAAGCAATCTAGTTTACTACCTGAAGTGCAAACCTATTTTCCTTACAGAGATGAATTGTTCATGGAAGATGGGATTATTTTCAAAGGTCCTAAAATTGTTGTTCTTGCTTCCTTACAACAAGAATATATCCAGATGTTGCATTGTGGTCTCCCATGTTCCGCATCCACTAAGAGAAGAGCGAGATAATTGGTATTTTGGTCTTCATTATCAAAAGACATTAATAAAGTACTTTCTTTTTGTTCAGTATGCAATAGTACTAGATGCATTTGCAAAGAGAAACACTTCAGTTAAGTCCAGTTCCTGAACTACCTTGGTCAACAGTAGCCACTGATATCTTTGAGTGGAACAATCAACATTACTTGGTTTTAGCAGACCCTTATTCGAATTGGTTTGAGCTCAATCTACTACCTAACCTAACACCCACTGCTGTTATTATTAAGTTGAAATGCCATTTCTCAGTCCATGGTAGTCCACACAAAGTTCTTTCTGACAATGGTACTCAATTTACTTGTCAGTTGTTTCAGACGTTTGTAAGAGAATGGGATTTTGTACATGTCACTAGGAGTCCTGAATATAGTCAGTCAAATGGTCTAGCTGAACATGCAATGCAGAGTGCAAAGCAATTACGTGAAAGGTCAAAGCATGACAATACCGATGTGTTTTTGAATTTGCTTAATCTCAGAAACATACCCCGTGATGATATTCTTGTCTCACCTGCTGAAAGACTACTTCCCAAGCAAACAAGAGCTATGCTACCCATTAATTCCAGTTTATTGAGGCCTAAAGTTAAGAACAATAGAAGCATCTAGGCTCAATTGTTTAAGAAGCGTAATATCAAAAGTCCAGTTGAGACAGATCAAGCAGATTACTTTGTCCGTTGAGGGAAGGAGAGATGGTAGGATAGTCAGATGATGAAAGGTTTTGACTGAATCGGTCAGATTACAGCATCTGTGCCAAGCCAAGATCTTATCTGGTAGACTCTGAAGGTGTGGAGTATAGGAGGAATCATAGATATCTTCTTCCTGTACCAGAATCATAATCATCATCATCGCAACATTGTTTCTGTGATGTAGACTCCAAGTCTAAGAGCAAACCAGATGTTGTTCCCATACCAGAGTGTATTCAAACGTCTGATTCCATTCCTGAAAATGTTCTGAATATTCCAAAGGTTGAAAATTTTGTAGAGACAATTCCAGTTGCTACATCCAATTCCATGTTTTATGTCACATGGTATGGATGAATATGTAAGCCCACTGTGAAATATGCAGCAACATGAACTTAACTGTGTATATATATATATATATATATATATATATATATATATATATATATATATATATATATATATATATACCAAGTCTTATATAATGCATGACAAAGAATTACCTGTGATATCTGCATGCCAAATAGACTCATAGCTTTGCATAATCTATTTCTCAAAGAGGGAGGATATAGAGTAGAGTGTATGTGATGTGTGCTGTGTCTTTAAGAAGCATGCTAAAGACTGTACATGCACATATAAATTCTAGACACATGAAATCCCTAGTGCCATTTTGAAAGAAGAGCAAGAGAGGGAGCATGCCTGATCGCAGTTGTTAGTTTGTATAGAAGTTATTTAGTTAAAGTCAGTAAACTTCTACAGTGATGGGTTTGTATAAAATAAAGCTGCTTGAACAGAACCCACAAAGACTCTTCTATTGTGTCCAAAGCAGGAGAGTAACAATCAAGGAACTGGCTGAGGATCCTGGAAGCTGATGCCTGTGACACACCCATCATTTCCCCAGTTGATCTTTGAAAAGTACCTGTAGCTAATATTCTAAGGGCTGCACATACCTTTGTTTCTACTGGGATGGGTTCCCCTCTTTTGGCTCTGGGACTTTGTTGATGGTGGCAGAGCTCAGTGAGCTCCTGTAATATGTCCCTGTCCACCCTGTAGTGCTCTACAGTCTCTAGCTCATGTAGCTCCTGGAAGGTTACCCTGGGCTTGAACACTTTTCTTATTCTCAGTCAAATCCTATTGTCAGCAGCAGCATCAGCATTGACATCAGCATCTAGCACATACAGATGTAGAATAGCTGCAGCAGCCCCTAGCATTCTCTCAGTTAAAATTTTCAATGGTATTGAAGTACTGAGGGAAAGTAAGAATGCAGGCTAATTGGATACTTTATATAAGATGCAATTCACTTGATTAGGCTGTAATTAGCATGATTTAAAACACCTGCTTGAGTGCTCGGTAGTGCACTATGCACACCATTGTGGAGCTCAGTGCATCTTTGTATAAATAAGGTAAGAATAAGAAAAGTGCATCATTTTAATGTTTTTTCTGACTGCGCAAAAACATGGAACATTACACATGAACATAAGCCTGTACATCCTATACGCAAATCCAAAACTATCAACACTGTAGCCCTAGACACATGCAAGTGCTGCCACAGGAATAATTATATAACAAAGCTTTTATTGCTCTATTTCCCACGGGTGCACTATGTGCAGCAATGTGCAAACATATTTAAAAAAAAAATGGAAGCTGACACACTCCTTTGATGTCATCACTCAGTATTGACATTTATTGGAAACATAAACACCATGTAGCTCCCTACATGAAGTGAACATCCCTACATGGTTACTGGTTTTAGTGATTCAATAACTCTATTAATTTTTGGCTTTATTTGCATAATGACCATACTGACAGCATGGATTCTACACTGTTAGTAGCCGTCTAAGCAGTGCAACTGCATGGGAATACAATGTTGTACACACAAGGCAGGGTATTACTCTGCCTATATATGTAATACAGAACACATTACGATTACATTAACTTATAACAGCATGTCTCATCAATTTTTCATCTTGAAAAGCGTGTATTATGTGCATGTTTACTTTTTAGTTTGGGGTAGGGGACCAAGGGTGCAGTTATGTCAGGGTAGTAAAAATTTACATTTTTATTTCAAGGAGTGATGTTGTAGCATCTACAGAGTATATTTAAGCCTAAATATGTCTGATGTTATCTGTTAAGGTCAGTTCTGTCCACATTTGTATATTTTTTTCCCTCTGTTTAAGTGTAGAATGCGTACACTACCAACACATACACAGAATCTAGACAGCTTACTTTTAGGCTGTTGGATTGCTCAGGCATGACAATTTGATTCATTAGCATAAATTTCTGCTACTTTCACTGAAATTTGCATTCCACAGGAGTTTCAATATTTGTGCATGATTGCATGCTCCTACATAGAGTTTAGTGATTCTAAAACTTGCTGATCTCATGTACAAATCATGCTGTGAAGTGCACATGGTAAAAATGGTTTATTGAATTCCCCTATTATATTTTTCTTTTATTTGCATTATTTTGTAAACTGTGCATGCCTCATGTGTTCCACAACTGAAAACGTCTGTAAATAGAAAAGAACAATGTAACAAAAGTAAGCCGATCAAAATAAAAATGATGCTTTAAATGTAAACACAACTATTATCTCTGTCATCTCTATGTATCTACTTGTCTATGTATGTGTATATATTCATTCATACAGTACATATAAAAGGGTCTATATCACAACGTCGAACTAACAAAAGTTCAGTCATTGTAATATCAAACCCTTCCTCAAATATTTTTTTATTTTCAATTAAAATAACATTTACATATTTTTAAATATCATTTTAAATAACTATATACAATATTTACAATAGGCTAACTTTCAATTATATACACTGTATGTTATTAAATACAGAATTAACAGATCAGTTATCAGAGATACAATATTGATTTTAGCAGTGCCCAACAAAGATATAACTTTCTTCCAAGGATTATTTACCAATGGCCTGGGATAGATTTGTAATTCTTTGATTTTTATTCCCATCGATGCAGTTGTCTTCAGTAAAGTGTAGAATTCTTCCATGGTCGGGGGTGTATTTGAAATCCACCTTCTGGTTACATATTTGTCTTATTCAGGTAGTGACCTTCATTTAAATTTAGTATAATCAATACTTTAGTTGAAGGTTGGTCATCGGGCTGGCAACTCGGCACCATAAAAAATCTACGGCCAATCATTAGCGGACCAGAGTTCCGCTGTGGCGACCCCTAACTGGGAAAAGCCGAAAAGACAAACAACAACAACATAATCAATACTTTAGTTAAGGTAAAGGATTATTTAAATAAAGCTTGTAAAAAATGATTGATTACATTCCAATATGATTTAATTTTATTACATTCATAAAAAATATGAATCCAATCTGCATTATTTGACTTTTCACACCTCCAGCAAAAAAGCATTTGTAGTAGTACTGATCTTTTTAATTCTATCCAGTGTTAAAAATGCTCTATGTAAGTATTTCCAGTTAAATATGTTCCAGTACTGTGTGTCAGAGGTGTAATTAACTGATAGTAAGATGTTAGTTTTCATTTCTTCCGTTAACTGCAATGACTGACCTTTTGTTAAGAACTGCCAGTATGATGGTTTGGGAATTGTTTTATATGTTATTAACTCCTTATATAGATTTGAAATGGAATTTTTCTTTTCACAACTATTATATATAAATTCATACAGAAAAATTATTAGATTTGGAATATCTTTAAATGACAAATTATTAATTAATCTGCATAAATCTTGGGTGTACATTAGAATGCTTTGTAAGGTTAACCAGTCCTGTGTTGGAATATTGTAAGCAGTTTTTATCATATGTATATCTAAAACATTTAATTTATTTACACATTGAAACCAGCATAAGAATCCATTTTGTTCCCGGGAGGTTATTGTTTCCCTATTTATTTTGTGAGGAAAGTTCTTAGTGATGGCAAATGGGGTTAAAAGGTCAAACCAAAGTTTTAGATCTATGTTTGCATTGATAAGTTTCCTAAAGGAATTGATGTAATGATTAATCAGGGTTGTTTTAGAAGGTTTTGTTATATTATATTGTATACTTATGCATAGTATGTACCAGGGTTTGTTTGATTTATCTACTATTAATTTTTTTTTAACAGATTAAATTCATTTGTTAATATAGCCGTTGTTAATTCTTTCCAGTTGGCAAAATAGTTTGGGTTTATCCAGTCTATTGTAGTTTTAAGCACAGATGCTTTTATATATGTTTCTATTTCTGGAAAGTTCAATCCTCCTTGTTTCCAGGGTCTAATGTGATGAGTTAGAGCTACTCTATTCTTTTTGGGATACCATAAACATTTTATTAAACATGAGTTTATTTCTTTAAGAATGATTCTTTCAGGAATTAACTGTATTGCTAATGCTACATATAGTATTTTTGGCAATAAGACCATTTTTATTAATTGCAATCTGTCTTCAAAAGTTAATATAATTTTGTTCCACTTTTCTATATATATATTTTATTGTTTCAATAATGTTTTTATAATTTATTAATATTGTTTTGTTTATATTTTTGCATAACACTATTCCTAAATAATTTAGAATATGTTCTTGTTTTCCTATGATGGATTTATTTGTAACTTGTAGTTCTTTTTCTTATTTAAAAATAGAAATTTTGATTTTGTTCTATTAAAGTGTAGACCTGAAATCTTATAAAATTTCTCCATTACTTCTTCTAGCTCTCCTAATGACTCTCTGGAGTTTGATAGGGTTAATAAAATATCATCAGCAAAAAGCATTATTTTAGATGTGTACTGGTCACAGACTTCTATTCCTTTTATTCTTGGACTATTATTTCTGCAAGTATTTCTATAGCCAAAACAAATAAAATAGGAGAAAGAGGGCATCCTTGTTTAGTACCTTTTGTTATAAGGATAGATTCTGAGGTGAAAGGACCTAATTTAATGTAAGCTAAGTTATTAATATATATGTTTTTTTAGTAATAAGATGAAGGGAGGAGGAAATTCAAATAATGCTAAAGATTTAAAATAGATATTCCCAGTTGAGGGAATCAATGGCTTTTTCTATGTCTAATCCGATTACAAGTGTTTCTCTAGCTTCTTTATTCACATAATCTATAAGAGTAAGTATCCTTTTAATATTATCACGTGTGTGTCTGTTATATAAAAATCCAGTTTGATCATTATTAATTGTCTTTGAAAGTGAAATTTTCATTCTGTTAGCTAGGATTGTCATGAATATTTTGTAATCATTATTCAGTAATCTAATCTGCTCTGACGTCTCCATCTTGAATCTCCAAACTATTACTCAACAATGTTTTTCTCAAATTGAAAAATGGTTCAACGACTTGAAACTCCTACTCAATCCAACTAAAACGAAGCTACTGTTATTCTTTCCCAATGCTTCCTCTTCCCAGGAAAAAGAATCTCCAAACACTAACAAAATAACCTTCCATGTTAAATCTAATAATGGGACGTATATAACCCCTGTCACCAATACCAAACTACTTGGAGTAACCATTGATCACAAACTCAAATTTGACCTGCACATTACTCAAACCATAAAGTCCGTTAATAAAAAATTAGGATCTATGTACAGAATCAAAAACTTCTTAACTCCCTCTACCAAATTAACCATAGCCCTCCATCTTCTCTCCCCCTCCTCATCCCCAGTCTTCTCTTTCCTCCATAAACGTGAACTTAACATGCTCTCTCGTGCTTACAACCATATTGCTAGATTTGTAACAGGTTCTCCTTATCGAACCCACCATTGTCTTAACCTGAGGACCCTTGGCTGGCTTGAACTTCCTAATCTCCTCAAACTTAATCAACTCACCGAGGCCTACAAAATAGTCAACCACCCTGAAAAAACTCCATCACTATCCAGCATTCTGGCCCCTTACTCTAATCTAAATAGCCTCAGATCATCCAACAGTTCTCTTATCCTTACCACTAAAGCTAAGAACTCAGGTGGGGATGCCCTCTACGCTAACTCCATTGGGAAACCATGGAACTCACTGCCAAACTACCTAAGACTCTCAACTTCACGCACCCAATTCAAAACAACCTAAAAGAACATCTCATATCCCAATGGATATGTCCTTGTCGCCCACGGACTAACTTCATAGCTCATACCCTACTAGCCTTACTTCATCCTAGCATGTTCTTCTATTTAGAACTCTACAACCTCTCACCTCAAATCACAATTAAAATTATTTACCCTTATCTTGTCTATGTACACCCCAAAGGAAACTTATTCCATGCGTAAATTACAGCATGTACATTAATCAATATTTTGTATCACTATATTGGTGTCTATTTTCTAACATGTATAAATTTTTTGTCTGTTTGATTGTTTGATTGGAGCTTTTCTCCTCGGGCCTCTACTGAAAATGGACATGTATCCAGCTAGACTAGCCCGGTTAACAAATGTAAAATAAATAAAATAAAATAAATAAATAAATAGGTCTGTATGAGGCACAAAGATCTGATGGTTTATTCTCTTTTATAATTGGTGTTATGAGAGAAAGTTTCCATGACGGTGGTGTTTTTCCTTTTGACTGGACTTCTAGCAAAGTTTTATGATAAAGGGAGATTACTGTTGAAGGGAAGAGTTTGTAAATTTCTGTAATTATACCATCTATCCCTGGAGCTTTGTTAGATTTACTTTCTTTTATCTTGTCAACAATTTCTTTGTAGGATATAAGGTTTTGTAGGTCTAGTTTTAAGTTTTCGGGAATTTTTTATATTGATATGGTTTGTATCTAAGTTTATTTGGTTGGTATCTAAATCTTTTTTTTTTTTTTTTTTTACGTGTTCCATATAATGGAACCGAAATGCTTCAAGGATGTCTCCTATATTTGATACTTTTTTCCCTTTCTTTTTATGATATATACTACTAATGTTATTTGCTTTAGATTGCATTTTAATTCTTATAGATAAGCTATGTAGATATCTGGGGGTGGTGGCTAATGAGTTTATTTTTAATTTTTCCAAGGCTAGACAAGTTTTGTGTGTTAGAATTTCATTATATATTTTTTTAATTCCTCCATTTTTTTTGACTTTCTGACAATTCTGACTATTTTTAGATTTTGTTGTCAAGAGTCTGTTTTGCAAGTCTAATGATTCAAATTCCCACTCTCTAACTTTGTTTTTGTACCAGCTAAGGGTCTTACCAAATAAATACACTTTTAATGAGTCCCAAACCATGACTCTACTGATTTATGTTGTATTATTAATTTCAAGAAATAATTGTAGTTCTGACAACATCCAGGGTCTGAATTCTTTAATTTTTGCAATAAATGATGGAATTCTAGTTGAGAGGATTAAAGGTTTAAACTCTATTTGTAGCTTCATTATCAGAGAGTCATGATCTGAGAAGGGGCTAGGAACTATTGAGAAGTTGAGGATTTTTGTTTGTAAATCTTGACCTATGAATAATTTGTCAATTCTGGTTTGTGTCCAAATCTGTTGTCTTTATGGGAAAATAATAAGGATCTATCATTTTTTACTTTAAAAGTGTCTATTAAATGAAATTAATCAATCCATCTTTTTAAGGATTTTGAAATAGTTGCTATGCAAAAAAGACTTCTTGGTGGTTTCAGACGCTTCTAAGGTACAATTAAAGTCTCCTCCCAGTATAAGATTTCCTTTATAATTGTTGGAAATAAAATATAGGTGTTTTTTAACCATTTCTGCTCCAATTCCTGGGAACCAATATAGATTAGCTAAGGTCCATATTCTGTTAGTAAATTTAATTATAACAAATGCTATTAGACCTTCTTTGTCATCATATTTATAAATAACTTTTGGAGTGATTATGTTTTCCTTCCACTGAAGTGATACTCCTTTTGTCCTTGTTCTATAGGAGGATTCAACTAAGACTGTATAGTCCTTAGGGTTCCAAGTAAAGCTATCATTAGACTTAAAATGCGTTTCCTGGAGAAATACTACTTGTGCCTTATTTAGATTTAAATATTTTAGTAAGTTTGATTTTTGATTTGCATTATTTAAGCCATTAGCATATAATGATAATAATGTTAAATCCGTTTCAAGTTATTGTTGGAAGAAACTTTTTGCTTCTTTTTTTATTTTGATTATAGTAGCTATACCATATTCTCTGATAACACTGAATTATATTTTTATGTGTGTAAACTTGGGAGTGTAATTTAATGTTCTTTCTTCTTTAAATACAAGTAGGGTAAAATTCTGGTCAGGCTTTAAAAAAATACTTATATAAAACATTAATTCTAAAGTATCAAATACAAGTAAATATGAATTTCCCATTAAACATGGAATGAAAGTCATTCCTAATCCAATAGATAAAGGTAGATCTATTGGAGTATCACTCATACCTTTAACCAACAATATCAACTGAGCTCCATATGTCAAATTATTATATGGAGAATTTTCATAAAAGAGATATGAAATTCTATATTATTCTGTTATCGTTCTATAGTATTTTATATATCAGGATGGAATGTTAGTAGTATAAACAATTATTATGTTGACTTAGAAAATATCCAATATTTAGTTACCCTTAAGAGATCCCAAACATGTCAGATATGTCATTTTGGATAAATTAAATGCAATAGAGGAGCATACACCATAGAAGCCAACAACAAATAGATTATTACTAAAATAATTTGACTAAAATGACTCTGCTGTAGACAATGAGTGATTACCAATGCAATAAGAATTTACTGTAGGTGTACTATCTTCCTTTACTTTCCCACTCTTCAGCTCACCAACTTCAACTTACACTTATGAAAAGACATGGCTTATCAGTGGCATCCTGACTCTGAGTAGAGGTGCCCTACATTCTAGTGTGCAGTGCTTTTACATATTTATAGATTTACAAAGCAGAGTCTAAGAATGAACCATGATCACCTTGACAATTCCCATCCTGCATAGGGCACCTCCTGCTTCCAGAATGGGTAATCACATCAGGTGCTGCTCAGAAGCCAATAACAAGTCCATCTATCTTGAAAAAAACGATTTATTCGATAGTACACGTAAAGCACACAAACAATACCAGGATAAGCGCTTTCGTTACTGGGACTTCAACAGATCTGTTGAAGTCCCAGTGACAAAAGCGCTTATCCTGGTATTGTTTGTGTGCTTTACGTGTACTATCGAATACATCGTTTTTTCAAGATAGATGGACTTGTTATTGGCTTCTGAGCAGCACATTTTGTGTTTTGGTTGGTTTTGCTGCTGCATTCTGTGTCTTTTTGTGCTTTGAGTAATCACATCAGGTCTCAAAGGAATGTGAAGGTGCCTATATGGTAATCAAGACTTACCTTAGGTAAGTATTAATCAAATAGCATTTAGAGCATCTTAGAGAGTTCTCGGGGCATTTAGAATACTCTTAAGCCTCTCCTCCCTTGATCAAAAACAAAGATTTCCCTTCCCTTTCTTTCTCTTGTTTTAAATCAGTACTAATAAAAGAAAATCAGCAAACATAGCTAAACAGAAATAACATTTAGTAGTCCATCTTGTATATGACTCTCAATCCATTAAACAAGTCAGTGACTAGCATCACTTTAGTAAACATTATAAAGACAAATTAGAAATAATTCCCTAGCTTTTTAAATTTTCTGATAAAGCAAAAAGTTAACAATAAGCTATTTTAACTAAAAGTATAAAGCATTTCAGTTTTTCCTTGCATATATACATTTCTAATAAATCCAATAAAGGGAAACAGTCCACAACTGTATAACAAATCCAAAAAGCAATTTCCCTGTAGATGGAATCAAGATGCTTGAAATCAGTGTTGAATTAAAGAAAACATATCGTCTTTATTTGATTTTGTTAAGCGCTTTCATCTAACAATATCTAGGCTTCTTCAGAACAAATGACTGCCTTTTGGCTAACAGTATATATAGGTTCCTTAATCAACTAATTCAAAAGTTAATTAGTTCATTTCAAAACATTTTAGAACATTTTAAAGTGCCAGTGCAGTAAAGCATCATATTCATTATTGCCATTTAAAAATACAATTTATAATTTATAAATACTCTCACTCTAGTTAAAAACTCTTGTTATGTTAACCATTAATAACATTTGCACATGTTTATAATATTTATTCATATTTGTAAAAAATGCATATAAATTAAAAATAAATATGTATTTATAAAAAGTATGAACTAGTAAGCCAGCCGTTGCAAAACAGTAAACCAAATGAGCGGATGACGTCATCAAGGGCGCCAAGCGCGACTGGTAACATCAATTCTATCCCAAACGGGCAGGGGAATGGAGACGAACGGGAAAGGAGAACCTCTTATGGATCCAGACCAGATGGCGGACTCAATTCTTTGAGCGCTAGGAGGGAATGTGGATCGGAGGCTGACTACTCGTTTTTTGGAGCTAAACCAAAAAGAATGCCACCTAAAAAGACATACACTATGACTGGTAATGTACATTATGCAGGTACTAATTCTAATGCTCAAAATGTTAAAAAAGATGCGATGCCTAAAGAACATTGCTACAAGGACATTATTGAATTTAATTTTGATTTTAAAGGGTTGGACAAACCAGACGCCCAGGCTGGAGGGAGAGGTGGTAATTTGTCCAAAACCGACAATAATTTAAAAGACTTAATGTATGAATTAGGTAGCAAACTAAAAAAATGTAAAAGCCTGCAACTAGAGAACAGCTACTTAATGAAATGTATAGACACCCGCATAGTTCCTATGGGACTTCGTTTCTTCAAATACCCTATGGGTATAGATTTGGACTTTGAAACCAAAAATGAATGTATGAAACTGTTTGATGGGTTTGGTATTGCATTCATGAGATTCATCATACAATGTAATGACAAAAAGATATGTATACTTATGGATGAATTAGACAAATTGAATGACGCTATTACTAATGATGTGTTATATGAGGAATATGAGTATTGTATTAATTCACAATACAAATGGGTTCAGAGACAAATGGATATGCAATTTCAAAGGAAGTGTAAAAAATATCAAAGAGATTTAGAACAATATAGTAGGGAGCAAGCGTACAGGTGGGACAAAAGAGACAGTAAAAAAGGCAGGATTATTTCAAGAAATGTAACGGATAGGAAGGGAAGCACATATACCCATTATGACTACCAACACAGGGATAATAACTATAGGGGTAGATTTGGTAACAATAAATATGACAACAACAATTTTGATAATTTTGATAATTTTTGTGATGGTAATGATTTTTTAGAGGTAAAGAAAGGGAAGAACAGTGGACACAGAGGAACAAACCAGGTAGGAAGAAAGGAATTCCTATACCCACAACCGAGAAGGGTAATAGGAGAGGGACACACAAGATAGGACCTGACATAAGCAAAGATAGGATAGTGAAAATTAATGATATAACTAGTGAATATAATCAATTTTTTATATACAATTATACGGGATTAGAAGTAAAGGAAGAACACTTCACTTTGTTAAGTAAAGGAATGAAGTACATACCAGTCAAAAGATTTAGGGTAGAGGACTGCATTATAGATGTCAAAAAATATTTGAGAAAATTAAATTTAGCAATATTATTTGATAAAGAGAAAAATAATATGACAAATAAATCTATGTTTAAAAAGAAAAGTACTTACACTCCACCACTCAACAATGTATTAGCGTTATATGAAAAAATGGTTATTGATGAAATATATAAATTTAGTAACAAAATTAATCAAACTAAAATTAGATATAATTTGACTACCCCTGAGTCCACTGCTTTAAAAGAACTTCAGCAAAACACAATGGTAAGAGTAATGAAACCAGATAAAGGGGGAGGAATAGTACTATATGGTCAAGAGGAATATAAAAACAAAATCAATGAAATCTTACTGAAGTCAGGGAAGTATAAAATTTCCTCAAAAAATGAAGTGAACATTGGGTTTAATAAAATCAATTTATACCTAGAAGACCTCTTGATAGACGAAAGAATAAGTGGTGAGTTGTATGATTACTTAAAGGTGGACTCCCCCATTATCAGCACTATGGTGGGCATTCCTAAGATCTACAAGAATGCAACAGATCCCCCTTTTAGACCTATAATTTCAGGTAACAAAGCTAAAACATATAACTTAGGCAAAGTGGTGGATGGATGGCTTAAACCACTATACAAGTCCTATAAACATGTCATTAAAGACTCTTGGGATTTCTTAGGGAGACTGAAGCAAGATGTAGTTACACCAGGGGCTCTCCTAGTGACTGTAGATGTGGTTGACCTATTCTCAAGCATTCCACAAGAGGATGGTTTGCTTAGGTTGGAAAGGTCTATGGAAAAATCAGGTATTTTCTCAAGAGACAAAATTCAACTCACGGTAGAATTCATGGAACTTGTACTGAAACATAACTATATAATGTTTGAAGGAGAATATTATATTCAAACAAAAGGAGTAGCAATGGGGGCAGCGTGTGCCCCCATTTTTTCCAACATTTATTTAAGTGATTGGGAAGAAGAACATATTTTTAGTAACAATAGATATCAGTTTGTTTCATGTTACTACCGTTTTTTGGATGACATTTTTTTGATATGGAAGGGGAATAGAAAAGAACTAGAATTATTTATGATGGATTTGAATTCAAAGAGCAATGAACTGAAATTCACATATAGTGTGGAATTGTACAAAATAGCTTACTTAGACAGTCTTATTACTGTGGACCATGGAAAGATAAAAAGTAAAATATACAGGAAAGAGACGTTCAGTAACGGCTATTTAGAATACAGTAGTTCCCATCCCACAAAACAGAAAAGGAGTATAATCAAGGGGCAATGTATTAGGGCTGCAAGGATGACATCTGATTATGATGATTTTGTCAGTGAACTGAAAAATATAGGTGAAATGTTTATTCAAAGAGGATATCCCAACTGGCTAGTAAAGGATGTGACTAGTTATGTGTTAAAAGAATGGGGGAACAAATATGTACCCCTATTAGGAAAAGGCCCGTTGGTAAATATACAAAGGTCGGAAGCTGACAATAGAGAGACAGATGTTGATTATATTAGAGCTTGTATCTTGCAGCACACCCCTTGGACTACAGATATAAAAAGAATTATTAGAGAGAATTGGAACATATTAAAGACGGATAGGAAGATTATTGAAACAATTGGAGATATTCCCCGGTTTGTATCTAGAAATGGGAACAATTTAAAGTGGGAACTAGAAAGAAAAATACAAACAACTAACAATGAAAGAGCTAGGAAAGGTACAACCAAATGTGGCACATGTAATCAGTGTAAGTACATATGCTCAGACTATAGTACAAAATTAGAAAATGTCACCAAGACAGAGATATGTTTTAGGAAAGGGAACTGTAGAACCACTCATTTAGTTTATTTAGCTATGTGTGCCAATTGTCATTGTTACTATGTAGGAAAGACAGATAGGACATTAAGGCAAAGGATATATGACCATTACTATTGCATTAAGAAGAAAGATGTTAAAAACGCCCTGTGGAAGCATTTACAAGAAAGTACTAGTTGCAAATTGTTTTATTTTGCCATATTAGATATAGCCTCAGTGAACCCCAGAGGAGGAGATATTAGGAAAAAACTGGGAGAGTTAGAGACTAGATGGCAAATAAAATTGAATGCATCTACGCCACCAGGACTAAACGATCATATTTCTGTGAAGCCTATTTTGGCCAACAATGTTTAGGTTGGTAGTATGGGCATTTAATTGTATGGTGCATGTTAGAGGTTGATTAGGGGTCATTTCCTTCAAAGTCTGATAATTTTAGTAAGGGTTATGGATCTATTTATACAAGTCCCATCAGTGTACAGGTACATATTTACAGAAATCAATGTTATTTTTATACATATTTTTATACATATTTTCATACATATTTTTTATAAATACATATTTATTTTTAATTTATATGCATTTTTTACAAATATGAATAAATATTATAAACATGTGCAAATGTTATTAATGGTTAACATAACAAGAGTTTTTAACTAGAGTGAGAGTATTTATAAATTATAAATAGTATTTTTAAATGGCAATAATGAATATGATGCTTTACTGCACTGGCACTTTAAAATGTTCTAAAATGTTCTGAAATGAACTAATTAACTTTTGAATTAGTTGATTAAGGAACCTATATATACTGTTAGCCAAAAGGCAGTCATTTGTTCTGAAGAAGTCTAGATATTGTTAGATGAAAGCGCTTAACAAAATCAAATAAAGACGATATATTTTCTTTAATTCAACACTGATTCCAAGCATCTTGATTCCATCTACAGGGAAATTGCTTTTTGGATTTGATATATACATTTCTACTTATATTGTAGTGTCAATAGCTGTCTTTGAAATCTGTACAATACTTCACTTCTTCAAATCATTCCTTTTTCAATTCAGGTTTTGTTTTGTCAAAATGGCAACAATATTTCAAGGGCACAGTTAATATTTAGACTGATGTTTCAAATAAATAACTTGTCAATTGCCAATTGAGTTAGTTTAGAATGTATGGTTAGTGCAAATATAGCATGTTGCAAAAATAATATGTATTTTTAGTGTGCTCTAGAGACTGTCATATGCAAGTGTCATACATAATGTAGCATATATAGAGCAGATAGCTTATGGATTCAGGTTGTTAAAGTAAATTATGCTTATTAATCAGGCAGTTTCATTTAAATTCACAAGTAATTTGGAAACATTTTGGTTGAGTTTCCAGGAATGTGTAGTCCAATGTGAGTAGCCGAGTCCACTTTTCCTCATAAACATATGTCACAATTCATTAAACAAAGCAGAGTCTAACATCTGTCTAATAATCATTATAAAGACAAAGAATAGTAATTTCCTAGCTCTTCAAACTTTCTGATATCGCAAAACATTGACAGTAAGCTATTTTAACTGGAAGACTAAAACATTTCAATACTTCCTTGTGAATATATATTTTTACTTTTACTGTAGTGCCAAGAACTGTCTTTGAAATCTATGCATTTACTTCACTTCTTTCAAGTCATTTATTTTACAGTTCAGATTATGTTTTGTCAAAATGTCAATAGCATTTCAAGGGCACATTTAATATTTAAACTGATATTTTAAATTAATAGCTATCAGTTATCAAGTGAGTTTGTACAGAGTGTGAGGTAACTGCAAAGATAACATGTTGCAAAAAGTAATATGCATCTTTTCATGTGCTCTAGAGACTGACAATTTCAAGTAACATATAAAATGTAACTTTTACAGTGCAGACAGCTTGTGAAATCAGCATGTTAAACTGAGTAATACTTTTTAATCAAGCAGCTACATTTAAGTGCACATGTAATTTGGGAACATTTCAGTTGTGTTTCCAGGAATATGTAATCCTATGAGGCTAAATCATAAAATATTTACAATTATACAATGACCCGCCATTAATAATCAAAAACGTGCACGCTGATTGGTCAGCGTGCACGTTATAAATCAGAGTTGTAGTAATGGAAAAAGGTCCAGTCACCCAGACTTTTTCCATTACTATAACTCTTTTTTTACAGCAACGGAGAACGCAAGATCTCCGTTGCTTCACACTGTCTTGCTATGTTAAACGAGTTTAACATAGCGAGACAGCTTTAAAAAAAGCAACAGAGATTTTCTGTTCCATTTTTTAAAGCTGTCTCGCTATGTTAAACTCCTTTTACATAGCGAGACAGTTTGTAAAAAGCAATGGAGATCTTGCTTTCTCCGTTGTTTTTTTCAAAACTGTCTCGCAATGTTAAATGGGTTTAACATAGTGAGACAGCTTTAAAAAAAGCAACGGAGATTCTCCGTTGCTTTTCTTAAAGCTGTCTCGCTATGTTAAACCCATTTAACATAGCAAAACAGTTTGTAAAAAGCAACGGAGATCTTGCTTTCTCCGTTGCTTTTGCCCACATCTCTGATGTACTGCGTAGGCATGTGCATGCGCAGTATATCAGAACTGCCGCAGAATACCAGACAGCTGCGGAAGGGCAGCAAGGAGGCATTATACAATGCCATTATTTAAGAAAAGTAATTATTTATTTTCTTAAATAATGTCATTGTATAACAATAACTCACTTTTGGTAATGCTGGATTTACCAGTTGGCTTTGTTTGGCCACTCGGCTTCAGCCCTGTGACCAAACCACGCCAACCGTGGGTAAATCCAGCATTACCCACACCCAGGCGTGGGTTATTGCTATAATAGTCCTATTATCTATTTATTTTACCTTGCTTAGGTTGTTTTTTTATTTTAATAACTAGACAACATTACTTTTTCTTATTATTTGTTATATGTGAGGCTAAATGTACTTCGCAAGTTCACAGTGTCCTTAGAAACTGCAGCAATTGTTTACTGTTGCTATGGCAATTCAAACAGAATGTGAAGAAAGCTTCACTTCTCTTAACCAACAGTATTTTTTCCCTCCTTTTTTTTTTATATTTATTTGTTAATACTAAAAGGAAATAATTCAAAGGACGTGTACGTGAATGGAACATTTCAGAGTTAATCACGAACATGTCCCCAGTCCCAATAAGCATAACAGTGACAATCATTAATCTAATAAATATTGTAATAACAATTAATTAAGTTCACTATTCCAATTAGTCTACCTTAAAACTAGATTATTTTAGACTATTATTTATCTATATATAGATAGTGAGTTATTAAATATATACAGACTATGTTAGTATGGTAAATAGGAGAGAATTTAGAAAGGGAGACAAGATGCAATTAAAATAAATAATGAGAAAAGAGAGAAGAGAGAGAAAGAAAAGAGAAAATTAAGAGAAAATGCACATATACCATGTATGTTGATCTACAGTATAAATATTTTATGTGCTATATAACCCTCCTTCTGTGAAAGAAAAGTTCCCTGTTTTACATACCTGAGGTAATGTGAAAACTCTCATATGTCATCTATTTTCAAAAAAATATAGATAAAGATTTCAGTAGTTAGTTACCTTTGTTTTAAAATTCCAAGCAGTAAAATTGGTCCTTTAAAGTAATGTTAAAACAATTCATATCATAGTAGATGCTTTGAGAGATTTGACTGTAACAGTATCAGTCTTTTGCTTCTTCTTTTTGACATCTGTCCAGATATTTGTTTCTTTTGTTCTCTTGAGAGAAGGTGACATCCAATCCATATCTTCTGGTAAAGTAATCACATTATCAGTTTTAATAAATGAAGAGGCTTCATCTAAGTCAATAAACGTCCTCATCTTGCTGGCATACAGTATTCTTATCTTTGCTGGATATGCAAGTTGTGCCTTGATGTTATTTTGTTTCAGAAACTTTATCACTGGCCACACTTTTTCCTTTGTTCCATTATTCTAGATGGATAGTCACTATCAAATCTTATCAGGCTCTGTTTATATTTTAGAGATGCCTTCCTCCAAGCAGATCTTAAAATCAGTTCCTTGCACAAGTATGAAAGAAATCTGATAATTATTGACCTAGGAGGAGAGTTTGAGTTAGTGGTAGGATTCCCAAGAGTTCTGTGTGCCCTTTCAATGCAAAAGGAAAGTCCTTCTTTTAAATTTAAAAAGTCAGGGATCCAGCTTCATAAAAAGGAAATAATATCCTCACCTTCTGTGTTTTCAGGTAATTCGAAAATCCTGATGTTATTTCTCCTCTCCCTATTTTCAAAGTCATCTACTTTATTAACCAACCAAGTCTTTTGTTTAAGAAGCAGTTCTTTCTGTGTTTCTTCTTCCTTAAGTCTGCTTTCTAAGTCATTTAGAGAAACCTCTATTTTTGTTTTCCTTGTCTGGTTTGTAGAATTTCCTTGAGGGTGTCAGCCTTTTTTGACTGCTTGTTTTAAGATTCTCTAGGCTCTCTTTAAAATCATCCATCTCCAAAGACAACTCCTGCAGGGTATATGCCATCTGTCTTTAAGGCAGCATCCTGGTGAGAATTCCTTGAGTTGCTCATTTTAACAAGTGAATATATCTCCAAATTTTTTGACTGGAAATTATTTGTAAAACATCACCAAAGTTTTTAATTATGTAAATTAGTCCTTTATCTATAAAATTTTATACTTTAAAGTAAAAAAAAGAATATTTTTCCTGTCTTATTTAACTAGTTATATGGAGCTCTAAAATACTGCTGCTTTCAGTTAGCCATTCAGGCTCCACCCTCCCCCCCATAATATTGAACCCTTAAGTCCAAAACCCAACAAAAAAGAAAACACAGAACAGCAGAAAAAATTTTTACCTTAAACTTAAACTAAAATGGGGGGCCTCACCCTCACACCCCCAACATGGGGGGCTGTGCCCCCACATCCCCCGTACTTAAATATACCAACTCTGAGATCGTACCACAGTGGAGGAAATAGCAAAGCCCCGAAAACAGCCCACCAATGTTTTCGCTGGGAAAAAAGTCAGTATGATGTGGCTTCGATTTTCAACTTTCGGACTTTAGGGTTTGATATTACAATGTTCAAACTTGTTTTAGTTCGATGTTGTAATATAGACCCCCATATAAAAAGTATTTACAGTTTTTTTTAAATTAATCATCATTAAATGATTGCATAATATAAAGTATGGTTACCAGTAAAGGCATATCATATGCATGAAAATATCTAATGAATTTGTGATGCTTGCATTCACACTATAAGCCTACTAGCATTACTAATTATATTTGGAATTAGTGGTTTTTGCATTCACACTATAAGCCTACTAGCATTACTAATTATATTTGGAATTAGTGGTGCTTGCATTCACACTATAAGCCTACTAGTATTACTAATTATGTTTGGTAATGATAGAATCATTATTAATGCAGTAGAAAGACATTTTAACAGCCAGTTTCAGGTTATCTGTTGTGGTAACATAGCTTTCCAGTAAGGTTGATGCCAACAAGACCCGCTTACTGGAAAAGGCTCCACCCTGGACTCAGGATCATGAATGCTGTAACTCACCTGTAACATATCAGTTCTTGCTTCTCATTGCTCTGATCTCCTTAAGATCAAGATGTCAAACTCAACCCTCTCTCCTGTGAAAGCAGAGCAGGCATATGCCTCATTAATATTTTTTGCATCCCCAGCCAGGTCTTGCAGGTGCCAATCCACTATTTAATCTCAGGTCATTCAGACCATGGACAGAGATTTTGACATGGAACTGGCTAATGTAGTAGCAAGATAATTCAGAATAATACATGCACAGTTCTTAACTATGTTCATAAAGAATGGTCTGCAGGGATCCCAGAATGCTTCAGTCTTATAGGTTTATAGGTTGGTACTAGGCTATCGGCCCTAGGGCCTAAACAAGCTTAGCCAAACAATTCCCTGGATATTTCTTCCCACGATATTTACTTCCTTGGACCCCTGTCCAGCAGGGCGACTGACATGATCCCCGGGGTGAATTTCCTATCTTCCATCCAGTCGTCAAGGTTCATTTTGAAGAGGGTCAAGGAGGCAATCTGCTTGACATGTATGGGCAGTCTGTTCCAGTGTATGGGGAGTCTCTGGGTCAGGAAACTATCCCTCCAGCATGTTTTGTTCATTGTGATGACACGGTTTAGATCCCTGGAGCATGTGGTTCTGAGGGATTGGGATTTCTTTTAGTGGAGCATGTCCAACAGCTCAGGGTTTGACATGGCCTTGTATGTTAAGCAGAGATCACCTCTGAGTAGATGATATGCCACAGAGTATAGCTGGAGTTTTTTTAGACGGTCAACATAGGGCATCTACTTTAGGCCTGTGATTCTTTTAGTGAGGTATTTCTGCGGCCTTTACAGCTGTTGCAGATGTCTTGTGAGGTACATACCAAATCGGGCATTGTACTCTATAATGGGTCTTATGAGGGATGAGCACAGTGGGACAATGACCTTTTTTCTGGATGAAAAGCCGTTATTGATGAGGTGTGCCACATAGAAGGATTTCCTGACTGTTGTGGCAATGTGGTTATCGAAGGTGAGACCACTGTCCATCTGTGTCCCTAAGTCTCTTATCACACTTTCGGTGTTTAGTGTACTGCCACCTATGTGGTAATTCATGGGTACATGTTTTTTCATAAAGGGGATAACTATACATTTCTTGGCATTGAGCTTGAGCCAATGGCTCTGGCACCAAGCATCTGTTTCTGTAAGGCCCTTTTGTAGAATATCCACATCATCTGGGGATTCAATAATGGCTCCTAGTTTGCAGTCATCTGCAAACTTTGTTAGCCAGAATCCCTTAGTGTTGGCCTGTACTTCAGAGAAGTAGATGCCAAACAAGAGCAGTCCCAGGACTGAACCCTGAGGTGCTCCACTTGTCACTTATCTGGAACTGGATTTGGAGTCGGCTACTTTTACAGTCTGAGTTCTGTCAGTAAGCCAGTTGGCAACCCATCAAGTGATGTAGGGATTTATGCCCAGCTTTGCAAGTTTATCTATGATTCCAGAGTGGGGGATGGTGTCAAAGGCTGTGTGGACCACCTTACCCTCGCCCACAGCTCTGGATACTGATTCGAAGAAGTCAATCAGGTTCAGGAGACAAGATCGGCCTTTCATGAACTTAAACTGGGTGGGGTCTTGTGTTTGAAGGTTACCAATGTCTTTGTTTATAAGTTCCATGATAATGCATTCTATGCCTTGCAGATCAGGCTCATCAGACTGATGGGACTGTAGTTCCTGGGATCCAAGGTGGATCCCCTTGTGGAGTGGGATAACTATAGCTGTGCGCCACTCAGTGGGCACGAATCCTGAGGTGAGGCTATGATTAAACATGACACTTAGGTGAGTTGCCAGTTCATTTTGTAGTTCATGTAGCACACAACCCGGGATGTCATCTGGTCCCATGGATGTTGTATTCTTAGCTTTGGAGAGTCCGGTTTCTACCTGTGTGGACGTGATCACTGGAATTTGGCAATCTTTTGGTATTGAGATGGGCCCTTTAGGGCATGAAAGGGGGGTGAAGTTGGCACTGAATCGATCTGCCAGGATATTGGCAATATCCCTAGGATCAGTATATTTAATGCCATTCTGTTGTAGCTCAGAGCATATCTGACCATTGCCATTTAGATTCTTGACATAACTATAGAATGCCTTGTGGTTGTCTTTGGAATCTTTGGCAATTTTATTTTCATAACTAGCTTTGGAGGAATGAAGAGGCACATGACTCCAGGTTTAGGGTAGGTAGGTAAACAAGGACTAGAAGGGGCAGTTGGATATTATGAAGATGTGGAAGCGGAAGAAGCAGGAAGTAGTATTGCAAACAAGAGGGACTGTAGTAAGAGGTATACAATTGCTTTTACTTCTCTTTATTTTTTTGTTTACTTAGTTTTTGTAATATCACCTACTTTCCAACTCGTAAATGTATGCCCATATGGACAGGAAGAGCCAGTGATGTTTTTTTTTTCTTTCTTCCTGGAGTATGTCAAGGCTTGCTGGCAGCAGTTCCTATCCTACTTGAAATTCTTTTCAATGGGACATAGTTTTTCTGCAGTTCTTTTGGTGGCATGGTCATTAAATGAATCTTCACTTCAGTCCTAGAATCTGACTTTGAATGTTCTCAAGTGTCTGTTAGCATCACATTCATAAATATAATGGCATGGCTGCTGAATTGCTGTCTTTGTATTAGTAGTATTAGTAGAAATATTTAACGTGCGCATCTAATATCTTTGACAAACTCCTGTACTTCAATTAAATTAAATCTTCAAAATATATTAGAATAGCAACTCTGTATTCTGACTACAGAAATCATGTAATTCACTAAAGTATACATATTCACAAAAATGGTGCTGCATTTAAAACAAAGGAAATAATGGCCATAATAATTTATCTCAACTTGATGATGTCTTATACATGCTTTGCTACCCCCTTATAATCCATGCAAATAAGTATTTAACACTGATCAATTAAAAATAAAGTCACTTTACTTCACATACTGCTTGCTTCCCTTTCCTCAAGATTGTCACTTTCTGACTATGCACACTATTTTTGACTGTGATTAGTGTCAAAAATAATGACTCCTTTAACATATTTCCAGTAGTTGCACTCAGAGGCATGCAATTTTCTTCAGTAACAAACTATAACAATTACTATCAGTGATCAAGTAAATGTAAAGTCCTTTGTGTTCATATGCAGCCTGCTTCCCTACTCCCAAAAAAGTCACTTTCTGATTGTGTGCACCTCTGACATTTGACAGTGATCACACTCAAAAATAATGACCATGTTAATGTACTTATCACTACCTGTTGTTTTCAGATGCATGCAATTCCTCTCAGTCACAAGCTATAACAATTACTATCAGTGATCAAGTAAATATAACTTACCCTCTTTTCATACACAGACTGACTTCCCACCTCTGACTCCTAAACCAACCACATTTTGAATGCTTATACCATAGATGTTTAATTATGATCAAAGTAAAAGAAACAATGGCCACAGTAATATATTTTAATTTATATTTCTCTTTCACAGGCATTACTGTACTCCTGACAAGTAAAAGTGATGGTCACTGAACTGATAAAGTAACAGGACCCCCAACCTAGTCTCATCCACAAAAAAGGATAACAGCTTAATGAAGCTGGTGGTATTTAATTTTTTTGTCATTTTCTACTTGCCTGCTGCTAATTTGATGCTTGTTAATAACAAATGACATATTACCACATCATCATTTTAAATAATATATATAATTATTTCTGTTGGCAGTGAGCTTGATATTCAGCACTGCTCACATATGTATCTAGTATGTGGCTACAAGAGGAGATGAACCTGCTTCTGAAGATTGCAACATATTCTTCCAAAGTAATTTCTCAGGAAATGACTGCAAATCTATAGGCAAGCACTGCCATTACTTTCTGAGTGACTAGTGTTAGTGCCTACCTAATATAGTAATAGGTCATTGAATGCTTAGCCGGTTTGCTTTATTATGCAAAAGAGATGGTGGCAAGAGGGCATGCTAATGAACAGTATGATCTCTAACTTTGAGATTATTTTATTTTCTTCATAAAATTTAGGGTGATTATTAGCACCTTAGTTATGCTAACAAAATAATTATCCCTACAGTATTCTGAGATTGTATTTTTTTTTATTTTAAGGTCATATGCTTTGCAATTAAAAAAGTGAAAATAACAAAATGGAAAATGTAATTTCTCAACGCTGACAGTTCTGGACATTGTCCCTAGTACTGTGATAACAATGCATCCAAAGATAAGGGGAAACATGCAATGTCACCTGTTTATTCATCCACCAAGCTTGTTCTGGAGATGTGCTCCCAACCAAACGTAAGGTCATTATGTTCATATATCAATATCTTCCTGAGCATGTTGATAGCTTTGTGGAGGCATGCTGTGGCTCAGAATATTGTACTTTGTTGGCTAATGTATTACTTACAGGGATGCTGCTATAAAGTCCTCCTACTTGCTCATGCTTCACTGTTTTCATTTTAAACTTTAGAGTAATAAGTTTCTGTTGTTTTAGAGTTTATATCTGGTATGTTCTTTTTGTTGTGGTTTATTCATTGTTGCTTTTCACCAGCTATTTGCCTCATTTAAGTTGTTAATATTATTTTACTGTTAATATTAAATCAGTTATAATCCCGTAATTTGGAATTGTTTATGATATTTACACTATTACAGTCTCAGTTTCCATTTTCATTAGTGATATAACAGTGTTAAAAGATGGACAACGAATGTAGTTTTTTTCCGTGAAGATGCACTAATCATGTAAAGTGTGAAAAAGCTGTACCTAACTGATAGATGTTCTTTAAAAGATGTGAAACCTGAAATGTGTACACAACTGTATCTACACTGAAAAATTAAATTCATGAAATGAAGAGGCAAGACTCTGTTACCTAGAGCAGGAAAAAAGGAGATTTACCTGAAAAGGTACTACTAACTGAATATTTTACAGTGTTGCCTCATTTCAGGACACCACTCTTGAATTTTTAAAATGGTGGGACTCTTCCCTTAAAAGAGCAGCAGTGCAGTTCAGTTAGTGTTTGCTTTTTGTGTGGAGTGTTCAATGGACCTTGTGGTCTGGGAACAGTAAAAAAATCTTTTCATAGACTGTATAGGAAAAGAGGACAGCTTGCTGTTTAGAGTCAATAAGCTTATGTCTATGAATTTTGCCTGTGTGCTTTTTGCAACTGCTAAATTTCTTAAAAAACATAGGCAAATAGATCACAGTTATTTTCCTTCAGTGGTAGGTGGAGAACCAGCCAGCTGGTTTTGGTCAAAACATTTTGTTTTATATTTTCCTGTGCACAAATATGATTGTATATTTAATATTCAAAATGTATCACCTAATTTCTTTAAGATATGAGTTTCATTACAAAATTTCAACAGTGTGAGGCTTGTTGTGTATCCATTTATATAAGGACAGTTGCATAGAATTGATAAAGTATAATTGAAAACATCCACCTTGTGAAGAGACTGCATGGTTGGATAATTTTAACATCTTATAGTAATTATTTCCCATGTATGCCACACTGGTCTTGCACATGGCAGTGTGTTCCAGTAAAAGAATGAGGAGGAGGCACTATTTACTCTTCTTAAAATCAGAAAATCAGTGTGTGTGTGTGTGTGTGTGTGTGTGTGTGTGTGTGTGTGTGTGTGTGTGTGTGTGTGTGTGTGTGTGTGTGTGGGTGTGCTTGTCTGTATCTGTGTTTGTGTATTAAAGATTTTTTGTGAATGCAATAGTTTTGTGACAGCATCATTATTATTGGTAAGGTAGCATGTAAAGGCACTGGGATGAGAGTGAGATGTATAAAATGCCTTTTTCATTACATTACTCTCCAGTGGCACAGTGTGTAGCTTATTTTGCTGTGGCAGCCAATGGTGAAATCCCATTGGAAGAGTTTATCATATTGTGTTAAGACCAAGTATCTCACATATATTGTTGTCTTTTGTTGTGGTTTATAGGGCTGTGAGTAGCATATTAACTACTGTCACTTTCATGAATTTTGAAAACTGGACTTGTATAGCTTACAAACTGTTCTGCCACCAACTGTTGTATGCACCCTTGCAATGCCAAAAAAACAGTAAATTTCATTAACAGTTAATGTTTTAGACTACGTACATTTATAAACATGCAGAATGAGCTTTGTAGAATAGAAAAATATGTCAGTGGCACAAATGGTTAAATAATGCAAACCAAAGGGAATCCCATATGCTAGTCTAAACTTTTATCCCCTGTACTCACACGTAAAACAATGAATGTGGTTATCTAGTTGAGTGTCAAACTGTCTTTATTATACGAGATCTAAAATTGCCTGCGTGAATGCATTAAGCTTATCCTTAAAGTGTAAAGTGGATATATATTTTAGAGAACATAGAAGAAAGTAATATTTCAAGATAGCATTAAAGCAATTAGTGATAAAGGGTAAGTATGTTGATGCGAAATTACTACCTTTGAAATTTAGAGAGACCTTATGACACATCAGCAAGCATTTAATTTGTTTGCCCAAGTATAGCAGAATCTATTGGAAAGACCAGGAATGTGACACTGCTGAGGAATTGGGCAGAAATAGTGACCTACAATTACAACAGACAGAAATGCATAATAGAAGTTTACCTTGTACTGCACGTGGACATAATGGAAGCAATGGGGCAGCAGGATCTACAGTCAAAGAGGGGAGCCACTAGTTCCAATACATGCCAAGGTTTTAAAATTAGATGTTTTCCATATATTCAAATAAGGCATATATGGACCAAAATATACAGCGGGAGACCGGAAAGCAAAGCTAAGTGATAGAGCTAGCAGAGGTCGTATGACTGTAGTTAATGTTAGTCATGAAATAACAGCTGTTCCAGACTAACACAGTGGCCTATACTCTAGCCTGGGGGAGGCAAAAGCAATCATTGCTAAGAGTGATATTACACTGGATACAAGTAACACCAAGCATGTGTTTGTAAGAAAGGAGCATTACTGGATCCAGGTGTCCAATCCAGTAAGAGTCAGAGTAGGAACATCTTTTCATCTACTCTTTGTCAGCATTTACTTGGGTAAAGGGAAAGCAGTGAAACATTTGGCAGTGTTTGATGATATTCTGCCACACATTTTAATAGGGAACTACTCTTATTCTGCAGTACATTGTGCACAAGCAATTACATGCAGGCAGGCATGGAGACAAACATATAGAGTGCTGCAAGTGGGGAAGCAGATAGTGACCATACCACCAACAATGATCCATCTGATGATGTGGCCATTGATAAGATGCAGTCAGTATCAGCAAGCTATATCTGTAAAAAGTTATGGAACTTCTTGGTAGGCGCAACCTCAGAGAAAGAGTAAGTATAATCTGCGAGCCTGAATCTAACTCAAAACTGTCAAATGATTCTAGAATTTCTTTGAATGGGAAATTGGGGAGTATTAAACAGAAGGATATAAGATAAGAACAGCTCTTAAGTACTACCTCATAGAACCTGAGGAAGGTAATGGAGACTCTTGATTATCAAGGATGGGAAGGTCTGTATACTGAACATTGTTTATTGTACCAAGAGTAGAGTCTTAAATGGGAAATAGAAGGAGAAATGATGTGGCAGCTGGTAGTCCTAACCTGAGGAAGGTAATGGAGACTCCTGATTATCAAGGATGGGGAGGTCTGTATACTGGACATTGTTTATTGTACCAAGAGTAAAGTCTTAATGGAAAATAGAAGGAGATTAATTTTCAAATAGCATGGGCATAAAGTGCAGAAAAAAGGTTTATGCAATATTTCCATCAACCCAGAAATGATAGGGAGTGTACTGCAAGATACATGAGCATTGCCATAAGGTTAGCATGACTGAAAATAAATGCCTTTTCCTATTATTGAGGAATGGTTTCAAAGGATAGCCATGGACAGTGGGGCCCTGTTAGTATGCCAAGCCCTACAGCTAGGAAGTACATCTTGGTGGCGGTCCACTACACTATTATGTACACTGATTAGTGGTTCTGCTATTTGCTGGTGCAGAAGCAGTGGCAAATGTTCTGTTAGAATTTTTTGCAGGGTGGGGTTCTCCATGAAATACTGACAAGATAGAGGTCTTACTTTCATATCAGACATGTTGATCTGTTTGCAAAAGTGTTGTGGGTTAATGCAGCTATGAACTACACCTACCACACACAGACAAGTGATCTGGTGGAAATGCTTAAAAGACTCCTAAAACCCTACTGAGAGCATCTTAAGACAAGTCTGAGGGAGAATAGGACACGTACATAACCAGCCTACTCTTTTTATGTAGGGAGATACCCCAAATGTCCACAACTGTTTTTCACCATGAAAGTTACTATATGGCCAGGATAAGTTGGACCCTACATATTTTCTCTGATTGGTTAGACAAAGAACATGATTGCCATAATGACTATATTGGATAATATCCTAAATGTTAGGACTAGACTAAGGAAGCTCATAGAACTGGCACAAGAATGCCTACCACAATTACAGCAAGAAGAAAATGCCTGTTGTGACTGGAAAGCTTCAGCCTGAGAAAATACGACGAGATGATGTGCTTACCCCTCTTCAACAAACGAAGCTGTAGGCAGCATTGGAGGGTCCCTTCACCATTGTAAGAAAGGTAACTTGGTGGATTTGCCAGGCAGGAGGCAGAAACTCACACTCTACCATGTTAACATAATGAAGCCCTACCATGGGAGGGCAGGTACTTAGCATTTGCAGTGGGTTAAAAAAGGCATTCCCTGAGACAATGAGGTATTATAGGAAGTTTGTTCTCACTATAGTATAACAGCTGTCCTTTTTGCAGACCTTACCTAAATGAACAGACCAGATAAGGTTACCTAGGCACTGACTTGCAAGTTGCCATTCCAAAAGCTCATGGAGGACTTCAGTGGGCCATCTGTACTAGCCAGTGTTGACTACACTCAAGAGTTTATGACACAAGCAGATGTTTTAAACTATGATCTGTGGGGTGTACTTAGCACTTTTCAAAGAGAGAAGATTATCCAATAGTGAGTCACAGACTTTAGCCAAGTGAAGAATCTTATGCAGCTGTGAAAAAGGATTTTTTTTGGGGGGGGGGGTAGTAAGGGATCTTCAAATGCTGCAGCCCAAACTATAGTGTAGAAAAGTCACTGTGGTTACAGAACACAATCAGTCAAATTTGTTACAAGGGTCCAGTGGCACAATGATAAACTTCACAGAGGGAGCTATAGATTCAAGTAAAAAAAATATATGACAGAGCAGACTGTAGTGTTAACAGTATGCCAAATGCAGAACACTTGCCAAGGATGAGAAATGGGTGGTATAATTACAGGAATACACTTCCAGAACAAGCTATGTTTCTTAAAGGTGGCTCAAGAGAATTTGTATGATTAATACAAATGGGGCTTAAATGTGAAAAGCTATGCAAAGCATAAAGGGACAAAATAAAGTAATTCCAAGGGAAGCAGATACTCTGAACTTACCTCATTTATTCTGTTTTTCTTGCTCTCCCTTGAATAGTGCTCACAGATTGTCTCTGCAGTCTTGTAGTGTCTGGGTCCTGCTCTGTTCGCTTTGCTATGCTATATTTCCCACCCACCCCACTACATCTACATTTATTTTAACCCCTTGTCACCTGACCACGCCCTACAGCCACTTACCTGCATCTACCCAAACCACACACCCTGACTCTCTCCCTACACAATAAACCCACACAATAGTATCCTACATACCACTATACCATTCCACCCTTTAGACACAACACTACTCACCTCCAAATACCACTTCCAGACAATATGCAAGTCTTACTAACATCTCTCCTTTTAACCCTCACAACCCTAACCTATATTCCATACATACATACTAGTACACCACTACACCACACCACCTACCATACAACACATACTTCCACACCTATAGTAACTCACATAAACTTCCCAATAGCTCCCACATTATTTAATGACAACTCAATACTACACATACACAAGGAGCACATTCCACTATCCTACACTAGAAAAATATAATTTAAAAACCACATAGAAATAGTACAATCAAACATACACTACTTTTAAGGAAATGTCTCCTAGCCTCAGGTGATATTCACCCAAATCAGGGCCATGCAAAATCATGCCCCCTACCAAACACACATCTGATCTACTTAGCATCAATCTTAACTCTTGGAGTATATCAAACAAACTTTCTCACTTACACGCATTCATAACCCACTACTCCCCTGACATTCTAACCATAACAGAGACCTGGCTAAAACCCAGCACCCAGAGTGAAGAAATCCTCCCTCCAGGATATAATATCCTAAGACTAGATAGAGTAGGTAAGAAGGGCAGGGGTTTTAGAATTCTCTATAAAAACACACTCTCCAACCTCTATAAACTCCTCTACCTAAATTTCATAATGCTGAGACCGTAGGCTCTGTGCTGCTGCTAAACATAAAAAAGAGCATCAATATTTTTGTGCTTATATCCCTCCAGGTAATAACTCTCCAACAATTGAGGAAATTCTACAATGGACAAGGGATAACCTCCCACAAGAGGCTATCTTACTAGGTGACCTAAATACTGATTGGCTAGCCTGCAACTCCAAAAACCCCACTAACCACATCAACCTATACAGATTCTCTCAAATCATTCATAAACCCACTAGAGTAGATAAAAAATCCCAAATTAAATCTATACTAGATTGGACACTGGTAAACTGCCTTGAACATAATTCCCAAGTAGGTTGTCTACCAGATGGACTTAGTGACCACCTCCCTACATTCCTCCTATGGAAACACACAAACATATCCAAACCCATAGTTTAAGAGATGATCACAATGTAAACCCACAGGATCTTAACACTACTTTAAAAAAATTTAACTGAAAACCATTACACACCCTTGACTTAGACCAAGCAGTTAACTACTTCAATAGTACTCTTACTAATATCCTTAATTTAGTACCCCCCATAAGAATAATTAGAGGTAAACTACATTGTGCTCCTTGGCTTAGTAGGTCCACTAGAGCCTTATTAAAGTCCAGAGATAAGGCATGGAAAACCTGGAAAAAAGGGTAAAACTAGTCTATCCAAACACTCTATCAACAAATTAGGAATCAAGCCAAAAACAAACAAAGCTTGATAAACAGAACTACTTACAAGTTATCCAAAACAAACACTCTAAAGACACCCAAAAGTTTTGGCATGCAATTAACTCCCTACTAAAACCTGGCAAAACCACCACACCAGCTCCTACCTCCACCAATACAAATAGCAACATAGCCTCCCAATTTAATCATCACTTTACTGAATCCATTAAATCACTATCCACCCAACTATCCAAAAACAGCTATTCATCCATGCCAATAACAACTCCTAACAAAACACCTTATTTTATGCTCTCAAATGTCCCAACCTCTACACTTAAAGAATACCTCCTAAAACTAAAACCCACTACTCTTGCAGCAGATGGTATACCAGCTAACTTTCTAAAAATAGTCGCTGACTCCTTATCCCACCCTATCTCAGTCCTTATCAACCACTCCATACAGGAAACTTATATCCCTCAACTGTGGAAAATCTCATACATTATCCCCCTTCATAAAAGTGGCAATTCCTATGA
Source organism: Protopterus annectens (assembly GCF_019279795.1). Lineage (NCBI taxonomy): Eukaryota > Metazoa > Chordata > Ceratodontiformes > Protopteridae > Protopterus > Protopterus annectens. The sequence goes on along the minus strand of NC_056731.1, from coordinate 1,332,196,600 downwards.
TTTCACAAATTACCACCCCATTGCCATTTTGTCTCCTTTATCTAAGACACTTGAGAAATGTATTCACTCTCAGGTCATGCATTTCCTAAATACAAACAATCTCCTCTCCTCTTCACAACATGGCTTCCGCCCACACCACAGTACAACTGCCACTCTTCTCTCTTTTACTAATCTGGTTAACCAACATAGAAATAATAACAATTTTGTATCTGCTATATTCCGGGAACTCTCTAAAGCATTCAACATGGTTTCTCACTCCATACTAATAGATGCACTAACCTCCTTATCCTTTGCCCCTGACATTATTGCCTGGTTCAAAAACTATCTGGCAGACAGAAATCTGTCCAATGGCAGGGTGTACTATCACCTTTACTTCCAACCACCATAGGTGTACCTCAAGGCTCTATATTGGGCCCAATTCTCTTTTCCATCTTCACCAACAATCTGCATACCTCTACCCTGAATGCCTCACTCATACAGTATGCAGATGATTTGACCCTAATCTGCTCAGACCCATCTCTTACCACTCTACAACAACTCAGCCATGAATCCTTTACCTCAGTGGAAAGGTAGATCACAAATATCCACCTTATCCTAAATCCCAATAAAACTAAATGACTCCTATTTACACCTAACAAATCAAGAACCTCTCCTCTCTCTTTCTCTATCACTTCCGAAAACAGTACTGCCATTTCACCCTCTCCCCATACCAAACTCCTTGGCGTAGAAATAGACAACAACCTCCACTTTGACATCCACATCTCTCAAACCATCAAAAAGGTACACAAAAAAATGGGTACCCTATACAGATATAAAAACTTTCTGTCAGATCAGGCTCAGGTCACCCTAGCCCAAGCTCACCTTCTGCCCACATTAATGAATGCAGCAACAATACTGATCCATGTCAGAAAACTTGACCTTTGACAAACTTGTCTTGTTATAACAAAATTGGCAAGTTTGCTAACAACTCTGTCTATAGAACTCATCATTGTACACCTCTAAAGCAGCTTCAGTGGCTCGAACTCCCAGAGCTATTTACTTCCCACCAACTAGTCATTGCATATGACAACCTAAAACATCCTGACAAAACTCCAGCACTAAGGCAATTACTGACTCACTACATAGCAAATCGTCCACTCCGCTCTGCCAGCAAATCACTCCTCTCTATCTCCTTGGCTAACAACACTGCAGGGAAAGCTCTATTTTCACACACTATAGCTAAAAGCTGGAATAACCTCCCCATTTCTGTGACTTCTGCATTAAATACTACGCAATTCAAAAACTTACTTAAGTCTCATTTTATAAGTTCATGGCTTTGTCCATGTGCTACATAATCCTACAATGTGCTTCCTCCATCTTTTGCCTTCTCTCCTACTTTATACCCTCTGTAAGCATGGTATTGATAAATGGAATCTCTTATCCTTTTTATAATGTTTTGTAATGATTTTTGTCCTATTCACAACTCACAAAATGTATATATGTAAATTTTCTGATGTGATTTTTTTTCTATTTTCAAATGCTGTTATGATATATCTGTTTCCTTTTTTGTATAACATTCTTCTCCCCAGGCCATTGCTGTAAATGGACCTCGTCCAGTCGGACCATCCCAGTTAGCAAATGTAAAATAAAAATAAAAAATATAGGAATAAGAGGTCTACCAGCACTAAAATTAAATATTTTTTAAAGCTTAGACTCTAGTGAATCTGCAGCCCTTAAGAACTTATGTCACTATTCAGATCTGAGATACAGGAAAGCTGGCAAGGGCAATGGTTTAGCTGTTATGAATAAAATAACATACAATTTAGCAATGCTTGAATTATTGTCAGATTCCAAAAGCTACAAAAAGGCATCCAAAGATGTTGTTAGGAAAAGCTATACATTAATTGACACAGTGTTGTTACATTTGTTGTATCAAGGGCTTATTTACCTTGAGGTTTTTGAATTTTGTTTAGCAGGATAGCCTCAATTGGGTATTACTTTCAGCATGCCCAAAATTCACAGAAAAACAGATTAAAACTCCCTTTAGGCCTGCTGTTGCTTCAACTAGAAATAAGACAGTTACTATTGCTTCCTAACTTGATAGCATTTTTAATCCAATTGTTAAAGACAGTAAATATTTTTTGAAAGATTCATGATTTTTTTCTAGACAAGCTTAAAGACTATCAGTGTACTGATCAAGAGAAACTGATTTGCACAATTGATGCTAACTCATTGTATACTGCTATTGATCAGGAACTAGGTACTGAATTTGTTGATTTATACATCAACAAATATTGTTGGTCTTATAATCTTGATTCTGAAATTATTTGCCTTTTTCTTGATTTAGCTCTCAGTAATATTATTTTTTCAGTTTGGACAAAGTATCTGCCAACAGATTTCAGGAATGGCTATGGGGGCAAAGGTTGCTCCTGCTTTCACTACCCTGGTGATGTGTTGGTGAGAGGCTGAATTTTAAGTATCTTGCCCTTGTTCAAACATGTTACCTATTATTGCAGGTACATTGATGACTTGCTTTATCTGGACAGACAGTAGTGAGATGTTCCATGAGTTTGTTAAGAAATGAATGGCGGTAGAAGTTAGCTTAATTTTGAAATCGGTAGTTTTGGAACTGCTGTTAATTTCCTTGACATTTTGCTCACATTTGACTTTGACCATAATAGGTTTAAAAGCAGTATTTATGGAAAAGATACATTTAGCAACAATTATTTACATTTTGACAGTTGTCATCCTCCATTTATGAAATTTAATATATTTTCGGGGCAGGTTATTCGTTTAAGCCGTATTATTAGTGATGTCAGTGAGTTTTTAGGGAGGTTGCGCTACTCATTCAAATGCTTTGTGAAAGAGGGCTTGTAAAAACAAGTTGGTTTCCATTTCAGAAGAGATTGTTAAGGTTAGAAATATAAAATACAAACCTTGACAAACTAGTAAAACAAAGAAAAACCAAGACGAACTGGAGCAATGTAAAAAAATAAAATAATATAATAAAATAAAATAATTTAATGTATGTAAGCACTTTCGGAAACAGACAATGCTTTTCCTTCATCAGACAAACAAAAAACATGTCAAAGTACTTTTATACCAGTAATCTATGTATCAATTAATCAATTAGTGCAAAACGTGTTCCACTTTAAAGTGAAAGAATAAGTTAATAGGACTATTCCAAAAGTTAAAAACACTGTTAACACTAAATTGAAAATAACTTGCAACAAAACCTTAGTCCAAAAAACTCTTGGTTACTCAATAAATCTATCAAAGGAACCTAAATGGGTACTTCGCTACAATAAACTATGCAATATAAAAACGCTACTGTGTAAGATAATATGAAATAAAAATATAAAAAAAATATATAAAAAATATATAATAAATATATGTATATAACACAAGCTACCTAGCCAATCCAGTAAAAATGTCTGGAAACAATACCAATGTAATGTTCATCTTTTTAAGGCTAGAAGCTTAAGAAAGCATTTGATTGAGACTGTTTCATTAAGACCTGGGGGCAAGTAGGCTGCAGTGGTGATTTGCCACCGCAATTCCTCAATTTCAAGTTGGATTTGCCATGGGCCTCCTCTCTCATCAGCTCCCATCTGCTTTAATATAGTGAACTTGAAATTGTGATTAGGAAATTCATTAATGTGCCTAGCTAACACATTGGTCTTATCCCCTCTACCAATGGCATACTGATGTTTGTATACTTCGTATAAGGTTAGAAATATAAAAGTTCCCCTGTTGTAGTGTCAAGCTTTACATCGAATAAAATTAAGATTTAGCCAGACCCCTAACAATAGGATTCAGTCTCAGCCTTCATACAGGTTTTGTACCAAGCGAATGAAGAACAGCTACACAGTTATTCCTCTGCATAAGAAAGAACCTTCCAAAGACCCAGGCAATTAAAGACCCATAAGTCTGACCAGCTCGTATACAAAGCAATGAAAGGACTTATCATGGAACTAATAAAACAGAACATAGGGAGCCTCTAACAAAGGATCCTTCTGAGTTTGGAATCATCAAGGGCAGGTTATAGTCACTCAACCTCGTGGATTTTTTTTTTTTTTTTTTTTTGAAAAGGTCACCAAAGCAATGGATGAAGGTAGAATGGTACACACCACATACCTCAACCTTACCAAAGGTAGAAAAGTTAAATAAATTGGGAATAAACCTTCTCATATAACTGCAGTAAGGCTGCTTGTCTGCTCTCCTCTTGCTCGGGTCTATTAAACCATGGGTGGTCCCCCTAATCAACAGTAAAGTGGCCAGACCTGTATTCCTCCCCAAAGGAAGACACTAAAAATATCCAAACAAACTTTGGCTCCATCTGCGATATTTCTATTGACCAGATTGAGTGTATGTGACTTATTTTATTTAAAGGTCTTTCTATACACCAATGTACTTGCTTGGTTTTCCGTGGCATGCACACTAGCAGATCCACAGCAGTCTCTTATCCCTTACCATTCCTCCCCTCTCGTAACTATTCGTTAAAAGTAGAAACTAAATATAATTTAACACAGTTAATGCCACTAGGTGACAGCATACCCTCACTCTTAATACAGCTTACAGTTCCCGTGCAACTCTCAGGGAATTTGTTTTTCATATGGTTGCTTGTATTTTCCTGTCGCATTACCTACAAACCCAATAGAGTTCATCCGCAACTTTAACTCGGTACTAAACATACCTCTGTGCTAGCCAGCTGCTCTTTGTACTTGATGGTAAATGTTTCTCTGATTGCTTTTTTGTTTTTTCTCTTGCTCATTCCTCCTTCTCGGCTCTGTATCCCAGTAAATCCTGCCTCAATCTCCAATTATTCCTTTCAGCTTCCTCCCCCATTCCCTCTACTTCCTGTCCCAAAGTCTATATTATGCGGTGCTAACTGTGGCACCATTTTTAAATTTCTATTCTTGCCCTTCTCATACAACTGCAGAAGGCTGTTTGTGTGCTCGCTGATAAGTCACAGTATCTAAGTTAGACAACCGGATCAAAAGTTCCTTATTGTACTGTTTTCCACATTGTTATTGCTGTTTAAAACCTATTATGAATGTATTATATTATGTCTTGTTCTACTCTGTTGGAATCTCAATGTATACTACACCAAACTACTGATACATGCATTTTTAGTGCTTTAAGTCTCAAATGGTTCCTACTGCAGTAAATGCTAACAGTGTGTTACATCAAATGCAACTGCCAATGCTCTACCTGCATAAGCTCTGGCTGCAAAAAACACTCATAGCATGTCTAATGTTTCAATATTTTTATTTGATCATGTTTTAAAATAATGCTCATAGCATTCAATTGTTTCATTATTTGATTAGTTTTTGCTGCTGTTAATGTCTAATAGCGTATTACATATTTGTCAAGCATTTTAACTCATCGGTAAGTTCATGCTGTTGAAAATGCTCATAGTGTGATACAAACAATTGTTTTGCCTATAATCTACAGGGTACCTTCTATATGTGCTTTCACTACCTGTGAATGTGCAGATTGTATATAACTGACTTAGATATCTATTTATGCTTTACTAATATAGGACTGCCCTCAATTTTCCTTTTGAACTGTGCTCTACTCTTAGAAACTGCACTAACTACTTGCTTTAACTTCCCCTATTATATTGCATCTATTTCTCTTGCCTGTCCTATATCTCATCCTACTCAGCTGTACTATGCTTTATATTAAACTGGTTCTTCTTTCTCTTATTATATCTTGCTCGGGTCTATTAAACCATGGGTGCTCCGCCAAACAACAGTAAAGTGGCCAGACCTGTATTCCTCCCCAAAGAAAGAGACTAGAGATATCCAAAGAAACTTTGGCTCCACCTGCGATATCTCTACTGACCTGATTGAGTGTATGCGACTTATTTTATTTTAAGGTCTTTCTACATACCAGTGTACTTGCTTGGTTTTCCGTGGCATGCACACTAGCAGATCCACAGCAGTCTCTTATCCTTTACCATTCCTCCCCTCTTGTAACTATTCTCCTCCCTCGTTAAAAGTAGAAACTAAATATAATTTAACACAGGGAACACCACTAGGTGGCAGCATACCCACACTCTTAATACAACTTACAGTATACTATTTCCCTACTTTAGCTACAAACCCCATAGAGTTCAGCAGCAACTTTAACTTGGTACTAAACATACCTCTGTGCTAGCCAGCTGCTCTTTGCACTTGACAGTAAATATTTCTTTGATTTTTTGTTTTTCTCTTGGTCATTCTTCCTTCCTGGCTCTGCCCACTCCGTTCTCCCTTCAGGCTCACTCCACTCTCCTACCCTTCCCCCAAATTCCACCCGCCTCCACTATCTCTATGTATATACCCACATAGACACTCCCATGTTAGAAATAACCTATCAGATCAGTCTCTACCCACCAACGCTTAACAATTATTGCCCTCTTTTCCACTACTAAACCCACACCCTCCCAACTACAGCAAAGACACTATCTAATTTCACAATCTAATTTGCCATCTAAACAAATCCATTTATTCACTACACCATATACCCCCACTTTGTACTGCAGTCTTACAATTATTATGTACACCATACCTGCACAGCCATTATTCATAATATTTCTTCCATTCTTCCTCTACCTTCTGCTTCTCCTTACCAGCCTCCCAGACTTCTCTTATCCCCCCTTTCACACATCTACTTATCCTAAAAAAGAATCCTTCTTCTCATCGTATATTTCTCCTCACCAATATCACTACAATGATACTCTCTTCTTTAACAGAAAGCTTCTTCCTGATATTCTAATAGTGTCTCTATCCCTCACATCCCAAATCCCACGAACTTCCTCTTGTTCAACTCAAACCTGAAGTCATCTAAAGACCTTTTATCCCACCTTCTTCAACCTCCTTTCCAGTGACATACACCCTAACCCTGGAACCCTGGCCAACCAGCATACTAACTCAAACTCACCATCTTCACTCTCTCTCCCTACAAATCTTTCCTTTTTACTATGATTAATGCCCAAAGCCTATGCAATAAACTACAAGACTTTCATGCCTGGCTCTCCCATAACCACTCCAACATTTTATCTGTTTCTGAAACTTGGCTCAAACCACACTTGAAAGACTCTAAAATCATCCACCCTAGCTATAGAATTATGACTTCATCTGAAATAAGCATTCTAGGTAGCATTAGTAAGTTACATAAACTTTAAAAGTCATAAAAAGTCATAAATGATTATTTAATTAAATTATTTATGCCTTTTTATGACTATTAAAGCTTATGTAACTTACTACTGCTACCTAGAATGCTTATTTCAGATGAAGTTCTTAGAACATTAAAGATCAAACGTGCTAAATACTGGTTCGCCTCTGGGTTTTTTCCTCCTAGAATTAGAAGTTTTTTTTTATTTATAAGTTTGTTTCTTCTCTTAGTTCATTGGTGTTTGTTGCATATATATATATATATATATATATATATATATATATATATATATGTGTGTGTGTGTGTGTGTGTGTGTGTGTGTTGTTTGTTGCCAGGAGTGGTGGTAGTGTGGTAGCAGTATTCATACCTCTCAACTTCTTAGCACAGGAAAAATAGACAAAGTCTAAAATAACGGGGGAACAAAGGGGCAAAATCAGGGACAGATTTTAAATATTGCTCCTGTACACTTAGAAAGTAGCTAGAATAACAAGATTTTTGTCACCATGCAATTTTTGATGATTATAAAGTTTGAAACTCAAATATATGTCATTATTTATTTACTTCGATCCTCAGTGTTTAGCCAGGAAAAACACAAATTTTAGGAGGAACATACCAAAAATATGAGGCAAAAATCTTGACATTCTGTGAAAATCTGGGCAGATGAGAAGTAGAGCAGTGTTGCCCTCCAAAAGTATTTGTCCTGTACTCCATGTTTGTGTATTGATGGAGTTAGTATTTGTCATGTGAGTGTGAAAAGGGTGCATGCAGTGCATGATTTCATGTTATGTGGTATGAGTGTATGTTTTAGCTGTGTGTGCACAGCATGTGTGTATTTGAATGATTGAATGCCAACAAAGTGCCACATTTGCAACTGTATGTGTGTTTGATGTTTTATTTTTTATACTCACTTGTGCTGCATCATTGATCATTGTTCTTTTAAATGTTTCAGTATATATATATATATATATATATATATATATATATATATATATATATATATATATGGATCTACTACTTTTGATTGACATCACATTTGATTGAAACTCATTTGATCGACAGCACATTTGATTGAAAACCAGTATTCATGGCAATTAACAGGGATTTGTCCCCCTCCCCAAAGTCGTGTGATCAAATGTGCTGTCGATCAAAAGTAGTAGATACACACACATATATATATATATATATATATATATATATATATATATATATATATATAGATAGATAGATATATAGCTGCACATACATATATGTAGAGAGACAGATAAATATATGGATGGATAGATAATGCTTAGACAGATACAGACAGATAGTCGGACAGATATAGTTGGGAAATACCAACACCCAAGCAGCACTACACTGGCAGAACATTTAACTTCAGACGGCACACCAAGAAAAGATAAAGAAATAAAATTAATGATATAAACAGTAATGCTACAAATGTATATTAGATTCCACAGATAATTAATGATCTTTCTTTTCAGATGTGGTTGTCACTTACTTCAGCAATGGTGTTTTTTGCACTATAGTCCTCATTTTCACGGACCTCTATAGGAGGAACAAACCATTCACGCTTCTGCCTTCTATGTGATGCTTCCGGTAAATTCTGGACATCTGCTTTGCTTGTGTCTGTCATCCACTGTGAAAAATTAAAACCAAAGCATTTGTAAAGTTTGACATGGTAACCACTTTGCCTTCTTACACTGAAAAATTATTAGATATATATATATTTTGAATAGACACACACTTTGTGATATTTGAAATCATGGTTAAGGTAGTTTTATTTTTCTGCTTGATCTAAAGATGATATTCATTCATTATGAGCAATGGTACATCTGGGAGTGTCCTTTACTCTTCTACAATTGCAAAATAAGAAGGTAAGTAGAGCCAGTGCCACCACTGCCAACATTGTTTTAAACTGACATTAAGAAATGTCTACACATTAGCCAGTGCTGTGTTGTAGAGGTATAAAGCCCTAACTACTGCCAAGGCAACCTGGGTTTGACTAGCAGCTCAGGTGTCTGATGCATTGGCAGAGGAGGGGCAGGCGTGCCCATCTGGGGCATTCATTGACAATGCTTCCTGAAGGGGGGGGCATGGTCTGCTTAGGGGAGTAGCCCTCAGACATTATTGACAAATGCAGGAATGGGAGGAATAAGAGTAGTTCTTAACAGTCCCGTCAACAGCAGAAGCAGTCACCAGTACTACCCGCACACCAATGACCTTGGGATTGAAGCCAGACCTAGCTCACTCAGATTTTTCTAGGGGTGGAGGTAGGAGCAGATAGATCTGGTGATGAATGGTGGGCACTGGGATGGCCAGAAGGAAAGAAACAGAGGAATTGAGGATTTGGGCGGATGTCTAAACATTAACAGTAGCACTCAGGTTCAACTGGTTGAAGAGAATGATAAGATGGCTGTATCTGAATGGGGCACATTCCAAATATTTATGGATTAGCTGGTTACAAGCAATACAACTGCAGCCTCTGCACATGCAGTCTTTGCACTGGTGTAACTCTACAACTCAGTCATAGTATGCATAGACACTGGGAATGTAGAGCAGAGTCCCTATGTTGGTGGGTGCAGTGTTTGGTAGTGCTTGGGTCACAAGCAGAAGTGGTATCAAACTGCTGGCAGTAAGTACTGAAACTCAGGCACTGGGCACTGAAACTCTTGTAGCAGTAACTCATCAGGTGCAAGTTGCAGGATGGATAACAGAATACTAAAAGCATATAGCTGGATCAAATTCAGGCACACAAATTGTATTACAAAACATGAAACAGAATGTTTTGTTATGGTTAAATCCCTGACCATATCAGCTCCCTCCCTATCCTGTCACATCCTTGAGTTGTGCTACTCCTACATTACAATATTATTTATTTATTTATTTATTGACATTTGTTTACCTGGAAAGTCTGACTGGGCACAGGAGCTCTTTCATAGAGGAGGCCTGGGGAGAAAAGCTCCAAGGTAACAAATTTAATACAATCAATATTTACAATAACAAATTTTATAATGCAGTTTAAGTGAATTCATAACATAGTAGTCAATATAGTAAAATTTGTATGCATATTCACAACCATTAATATATAAGCATTATACTGGGAATTTACAGCTAGAAGAGTGGTGCATAAGATAGGAGTAATTTAAGAAATGCAATAGAGTGATATAGGAGATAAGCAAGTCTGAGTGTTTACAGAGAAGTGGCAATGGAACAGTTATGTGGATGTGCTAATTAGAAGTAGCTTAAATACTATAATAAAGTGAAGTATTAGAAGGAGATAAGCAGGCTAAGTGATTTAGTGCTTTAAAGGGAGGCATAAGAAGTGATTAAGGATGTTAGGAGAATATATGTCCCAGATAAGAAGCAGGGACAAAGCCAGGAAGCAGAGAGTCTTTTAGTAATGGTTTGAAAAGATGAAGGTGTGAGATAGACCTGGTTAATATACACATTTTATTCCAAGTTCTAGCTACATTATTGGAATAGAGCCTAAACCTGGCAACCCTTTGTGGTTTGTAGATGGTAAGCAGTTGTTAATCATTTGAATGCTAGGGATGGCTTGGTACATAGTACTGGAGTATGGGGCTAATTGCTGGGCAGGTGAATGGGGTATAGATGATTTTGTGGGTTAAGATGAGCTGGTGTAAGATAGGTGGTGAGGATGTTTAGGCCAATTAAGTATTTTTATTGCTAAACAGTGGTTGGTCTGGTAAGACTTTTTGCAAGATAATCTGGCAACTTTGTTGTAGCATTGTACAAGTTTAGAACTAAGTGAAGCTTGTAGATTGGTCATAATAGGGGCTCCTTATAGGAGAGATGGTAAGAGTTAAGCAGTAGCTAGAGTTACCTTGCCAGATTTTGTATGAAATATCTTCACTTTATGAAGGGTACCTAGATTTTCTTGGATTTTCTTGATGCTGTTGTGGATATGTAAATCAAATTTAAGATTACCATCAATTGTTGTGCCAAGTAGTTTGGCATGTGAGGTAACGTCAATCGTGGTATTATTTAAGAAAGAAAATGTTAAGTTATTGTTTCACGACATGGAATTTTAGAAAAAGGAGAAGCAATTCAGTTTTGGGGAATTGTGTAGCAGGTGATTATCCTGTTGCCAGTTTTCAACAGAGTTAGAGGTTTCTTGAGTAATTCTCTATAGACGTATGAGGTTATCTTATTGTTTATTCATGCTGCTTATATGCCCACATGTGTGGTTGTGATGTATTGTGCTGTATTACCAGTTGTCTTGTCTGTTGTAAGTATGTCCTATACGGCTGTAAAAACTGTTGTTCACTGTGCAGCAATTCCTAACTTGCTCTGTGTAATACTTTATGATGCAATATGGAAATGGCACATTTTATAGAGTTATAACAGGCCCTGTAGTTGTGATCATGCTAATTAGGTGTTGATGCCTGATAAATCTCTACTATAATAAGATTCATTGACATCTACAGTGATTGTTAACCTCCATGCCAGAACTGGGAGGTCATATACACAGTGTGCTCATAAATAGACACTGTGAAGCTCATAAGGCCACCTGCATGAATTAGGGATAATTCACATCACACAACCTTGCTGCCTCACACTGCACAACATTCGGTGTCCTTATTTATATATGTCACCTCTTCAAGTGCTAGCTCAGAAGGGCTCCCACCTTATGTAGCTAGGGGACAAAAATACTTCTTCATTTACTGAAGAGACACTAGAGGGGGCAAATGCTGGAGCAGTGTAATGGCTGTGCCAGTAGAAACCGTTCCTGGCACCAGTTTGTCAGAGTGTGGAATGATGTAAATGGCATCACTCACACTGGTAAGCAGTGTAGGCATAGGAACAGTCCCCGCAAAGGTGCCACCCAACCTGCTCCAGTAGTGGGAGGCAAATGTTAGGGAGATGCTCTTTTGTAGCAATGCGCTCATCTAGATAACGAACTACCTCAGTCATAACCGGCTACTGCATCTGCTATTGGTGACAGAACTTTCTATTATAGAAATCCTTTACATGGTTTGGCACTGTATGCTCTAACTATCACCTTTGCCATAATTACATTCTGTTGTCAGGGATATTTACTACTGATTTCTGTGTATGTCATTTTTATAGCGACTGGCTAAGGAGAAGTGACAGGCTCTTCGGGTGGTGGGGTAAATGTAGTATATAGCTGTCTACAATGTAAATATGAATAAACTGTGATACATGCATGTATTAATAGAGGGGTAAGGGTGTTGTCTGACATTTGATCCAGTGGTTTAGAGCTATTAACTGTAGTTCCAGTGGTACAGGGTTTGATTCTCTCTGCCTTCATTTGTCTGCTGTATGATCTTGACGAAACCACTTAATCAGACATTGTTCCTCGGTCACCTTGAAAAGAGAATGTGTATCCAGTGGGCCTACCTGCTTTACAAATGTGTGCTTTTAATAATTTATTGTATTTTTGTCTTGTTTACTTCTTATTTCTACAGTATTAGCTGTGGACTAAGCTATGGCGAGATTGCAGCCACCTGAGTCTGCAACTAGCAATCTGTCTGCTACTGGGCCATCAGCAATCTCCAGCCTGCCAGTCTGCAGGGGGATATAGGTCAGCATGAAAAAGGTAACCTGAAAGGCTCACTGATGGCCTCTGTGACCAACTCTCATGAAAGAGCAGGGAGGTCTCCTCTCACACTGGTCCAGAGGGGTCCTCACAGATTACCCAGTACCAACTGCATTGGCAGGTCATGGTTGACTTTGGTACCTTCTCTACTGGAGCTACTTATGAACCTTTGAGCATATGAATCCCTTAATAGGCCATTAATGGGTCTATCTTATTCTTTGTCTTTATCAATTACATTACCACTTCCATCTCTACAGATACAACAGCAGAACATTATCTTCCTCAGTCCAATCTACCCTTCAAAATGCTTCTCATCCACTCTTATCTGGCTTATGTGAAACTAATCATGCTCTTAATGTTAATCAGTAAAAACAAAATGAAAACTCCAGCAAAGCTAGAACTTCCACTGAGTGACCTCCCAAACCTCTTGTATCAGAGGCACATGGGATATATGCAAATGATCCTTAGGAACATCAGGTGTTTCAGCTAACTGGTGATGCTGAATGCCCATGACTTGTTTCATCATTTTAATGGACAATTTCAACAGGAAGAAACCAGCAGTACAAAGGTTACTCCAGTGGAAATCCAGACAGCACATAGTAGAACAAAGAACCATTGGAGCATACAAACAAAGTGTTCTTGATATAGACTAGCAGTTTATGTGATCTAGTGGTTCTTTGTTCTACTACCGGATATGTAAACTTCCTGAACAGATATGCTGTATCAACTTCCACTCATGAGAAAAATTTAATCTGGGACAGGATCCCCATATCCCCTTATCCACTTTTTAACCACAAACATGTTCTGTGCAATACACAGATAAGGTCATCCTCTCATAAATGCAGTCTCTCGCTATAAAAGTCAGATTTCTTCTGAGGTACTTGCAGATAATACTTTGTTCTATAGACTGCATAACTTGATAGGTAGGGGGTTTAAATCCAACATTGGTTAACTGTCACTATGTGTACTGTCATGTACAATAGGGTCTGTGACAATACTCCTTATGTAAAGTTCAACTTAGGAAATGTATTTTCACTAGCAGAGGGCTACCCTATAAAAGTCTATTACCCCAGGCAATGCCCATATTTAGAAACACAATCCTTACATCATGCTATTAAAAATGAAAATGTGGCTTATTCTGTGGTGCTGGCTTTTAATCTGTGCTCTCTAGACCACATAACTAAATAGGTAAGAGATTTGAATCCAGCAATGATTGACTACTATGAGTGTGTGTGTTTGTCTTGCTGAGTAGAGAAGGCTTCTATTATGAATAGTTATGTACAGCTTTGTATTGTTACTGTGCTCTTCAACCCCCTTCTCACTTTTTTATTAGAACATGTCCATATTAAACAATGGCGATGTAATCCATTCAAATGTACACTGCTACAATTGTAGATCAACATCTCATGTGGTGAGTGTGATTCAGACAGTATTCTGCACCTTTTGACAATTCAAATCAAGTCATTGCTCCTTAAAGTACTTGTGTCAGTATGACTGTGAATGTGTATTTAGGTAACATTGTTGTCGCCCAGCTATCCCCTGTGCACAAATATAGTTGGGGGGGGGTTCCTATTCAAAGAATATCTGCTCATTTTTCACACAGAAATGCTTAATTGGATAATAAAGGGTTCCTATTACTTGATTGAATGTTTAGGTTAGCGAATACCTAAACGTCGATCTGGTAATAGTGAAAGCAAAAAAATGTGAACGGACGATTTAATGCAGGGAAAGAATTCCCTTGGCTGTTATGCAGATTTTGCCCCTTTCCCCACTGTAGAGTGATCTCAGAGTTGGTATATTTACTTAGGGGGTGTGGGTGGCACAGCCCCCCACTTTATTTTGGTTTAAATTTTTTTTTTGCGGCCGAGGGTATCCATTCCCTATGTTAAATAGGCCATTTGCTGTTTTAATTTTTCTATATTACCAGTCGACAGTTAGGTATTCACTCACCAAAACATTCGATTGGGTACTATAGACGCGATAATAATGATGGTGACATTGGATAACATTTTGTTTTGAGAACTACTAAGCCTTTTCCTGTGTCAAGAGGAAATGAGACAATATTCTGTATGCTGTTGCCTTAGTAAGACGTGTTCAAATCAGTGATTATCCGCACATTATGAATGACTGCTATTCTTCTGTAACAGTGACTGCATTATGCATCACATTTGTTTTGTTATACCTAGCAACTATGTTGTGCGAGAAACAAACATATAACAACAGTGTTTTAAAAAAAATTACAGGCACACATATCCCATGCATCAATAACACAATGTCACGGCTTCAAAGACCCAAATATTTCATAATTTTAGGATCACTTGCACCGAGGTACAGTTATTCTGTCCAATATCATGTATTGTCTGTTATCAAATAATGTTGAAATCCCACATTGAGTGACTGTAAACATTGTGTGTCCTAATGCTGTTATGCATGACTGTCATCCACAACTGTTATGGTACAATTACAGTGGGAGAAGCCTTTCCCATCCCTCTTACCTCATACAAATTGTTTGCAATATAATCATATGATGTAATGACTTAACATAGGTGGAATGTCAAAGCTTTGTTACGACTACCACTGTAAACCATGTGATTCCTACACATGTTGTTACTCAGTGGACTTAGCTTGCTGTCCAATTCCAGCAAAGGGCAACACTGTATGAATGTACTAATATTACACAAACAGCACTGTATGATGTTATTTTTCCAAATTTTTTACTTTGGAGAAAGCAATATAAATTAATTTTATAATTTCCTGCCAGTGAAACAGTTACTCTGTTAATGTTGTAGTGTGAGTGCTCTTGCTTCACATGTATTGGTAATGACTTGGACAGCATATCTACACAGAGTGTGGTTTAGTTCTGGGACAAAGTTGTTATACAAAACAATGGCAACAGCTTCCTTGGCCAAGAGACATTGATATTTCACTGCTCACAGCTTTGTGAACATCAACACAGTTACCTCCTTGTCATCATTCTGACAAAATCATACTGTAAAAATTAACCTCAAATGTCTTTTATCACCTCACACATTCATTTATTTGTGACAAGATTCATTGCTATATTGTGTGGCAGATGCAGTCAATATACAGCTCTGTAGTGTGTGTAGTATGACAGGCAGGGGTTTGAATCTGGTAACATCTGTTTGTCAGATGACTGCATCAGACAGTATTAGCTTAGGAAAAGAAGGTTATGGTACAGTCAGAGGGCAACAGTTTTAAGGCATCACCCCTACAAGGTAGTTGATCCAGACCTATTACAATATGGAAGAGCTGTAAGCCCTTCAAGTGTATTTATCATGACACACACAGTATGCCTATTTTTGTAGCATCACAGGTTGATATGCATCTTTCTTATATCTGTCCTGGCATGTGTTTGAATCTGTCAGGATGCAAATGTTGAGTAAGTCATTGATTGTTCATAGACATTCCTTAATTTCCAAATACGAATGCACTGTATTGCATGTCTTCCTCTAAACATTTATATATTATTGTAATTGTTTTCTTTACACTGTACACCTATTTAGGACATGATATTTTACATATTTCTTACTGTATGGCATTCTGCAAGATCCTCATAAAGTGTTATTGAGGCTGTTTTATGACACTTTCTTGTGTGATTTGTGCTATTTACATACTGCTATGGCAGTGTTCACTGTAGTTTCTTGTGAGCATGCCCAGTATACTCCTGTAGTACATGAGCTACATTTATGAACAGAGATCTTGAACTACTGCATTACCATGAGATCTGTGTTGTCATTTGTCACTTGTGTATTTTGAGTGTTATTAGATTACTGTTTAGAATGTATGTGAATATAAAACACATGCTTGTCTAATAGGTTTCAAAGTAATATACCCCAACTGAGGTTGCCAAATGACAACAAATGGCACAATGTCCCTTTCTAATGCACATGACACAACAGCTGTAGAGCTCATTTCTTCTTGTTTATACATGATGAAGTGGACAATACAGCACTGATGTCAGTTATCACACATACATTCCATATATATATATATATATATATATATATATATATATATATATATATACATGCAGTCTATGTAAATAGCCAGTAATGTATCCACTGTCCTTACAAACTATTATCTCATATTTGCACATTATCAGCTTTAATATCACAGTTACTCCCTTTTTACAATTTTGCATTGTGTCCTGTCTGGTTTTAGTTATATTCATGGGTCAAAAACTGGGGACAGGATTAATTATTACATCAGTATGGAAGTTTTTACTTTTAAATGTTTCTTTCTGAAATAGTCACATTTAACTGCTTCAGTGAATATATTTTTTCCATTTATACTTCCCTCTTATAATGTTTGCACTATTAACATTGCATTCTGTGTACATTCTCCCCATTTAATGTCCCCTGCATCTTAATTCTTGTACTCATCCTGTTCTTATTTCATATAAGCTATACCTGTACGCTAGCATAATAGATTTGCCTACTAGCAAGCAGTTTTGTTTATATTGTGTGCAAACGGTTCCTTGCACCATTTCATGGTTGCCAACACTGCTGCTGTCCTTGAAACAATGTTTCCAAACATGTACGCTTGATGAGCAGCATGCATATTCAATGAGCACTGCTGGCTGTGCTAACGAGCTGAACTCATGTAGGCATCATGGGAAAACTACAGTAACTATTAATAAATAATTCCAAAAAGGAGTGCAGAAAAGTCAAAAAAGAACTCCCAAAACCTTCCGTAACTCTTTGTAACCATATTTAATGAATGACATAAACTTCACGTTCAACACATCTGTTGAACGTGAAGTTTATGTCATTCATTAAATACGGTTACAAAGAGTTACGGAAGGTTTTGGGAGTTTTTTTTTTACTTTTCTGCACTCCTTTTTGGAATTATTGTTTTTTTTGAGTGCTTTCAGTGTGATTTTCAACTATTAATAAATCCCAGGGAAAGTAATTCCTGTTTATCCGTATTGGTGATCTGAGAGTTGATTATATTTTTTATATGTAGGATATGGGGTGTAGTCCTCACATGGAGTGAGAAGGGTTGAGACCAGAAAAACATAAAACCCTAGATTTCTTAAAGTATCACACATGTGGTTGCAAAAAAAAAAAGACTTAAAATCTCAGAGCTACCCAATTAAAAATATTAGACCACAATCCAAAAACCAGATGTAAATATCAAATACCAGCTAAGATAAATAACATTTTTAAGTCATTTCATCATCCAGCATATGTTTTATAATACAGTGATAGTACTTTATGAGTGCAAATAAAAATAAGTGTTAAAGCACAGTTGTACATACCCATTTTAAATTACCTGATATCATTTCTTACATGTCAATGGTTTAAATAATTTCTTTGACCCTCTTTTAATAAAAAAAAAATTGTATAAATGAGAAATGATAAAGAATGTCAAAAACATGGAAACAAATGACTTTCCTTTAAAGGTGACTTCCTTTAACACATTTGTTAATTTTCCCAATAAGGTAATATGGTTGTGTTATAAAACGCAAGTTCGAACAATTAAATAAGTTGTTTGTCTTAGCTGCAATTTGATTTACCCTTCTGATTTCTGGATTGTGGTTCAATTTGTTGCACAGAAGTGCAGCACAAACAAAATTATCATATTCAAGATCATAGCAAATTTTCCTTCTTCTACTAGTATGCAATAATCTCAGAGTTGTTCATATGGGCCAATAACAGGGTAGGAAGGGCACAACCCTTATTTAGCAGATAGTGAGGTGGTTATACTCCAGAGGAATCTGTATTTATTTTGTAGTTTATTGAATGCCATTCCATATGTTGTCCATGTAATTTTCAAGATGCATTTGTTCTTGAGGTGGTTCCCTGGGAAAGGAAAGGTATTTCTACTAAAGTTTGATGTGAAATCCCTCAAGCATCAATTGTCTGAAGAAAAAGACATGAGAAGCATAATGCTGATTACTATATTTCTATAGAAGATCATTGGTGGTACAATTTCTAAGTGTGCACTTGCAATAATTCACATCTTTACGGAGATTTCTCTCTTTATTGGATTGGTGTGACCATGAGGTTGGTGTACATAAGAAGGGGGAGGGTGTTATGCCTGCAAAAAATGCTAGACGTTATCTTTTTCATCTTTCTGTGTTTTGTGCATTATTTTTTGGCATTTCCATTACTTGCAGTTTTGGAGTCTGGACTGGAGATCCATAGTAGAACCAAAGGGAAAATATGGAAACTAATAACTTTGCCCTTAAAGGTGACTGCCTGCTTATGTAAAAGTAGAAGATGTAAACAGAATGTGGTTTGGAGAAATGTGACAGTGCATGGAAATGTCATAAGCCATAGTAGGGCAGTAAAATGCTGATTACAGACAAATAACCCATGATTTTGACCTGCTGTACTCAAAAACTGTGCAACATTGCTTTATATATTTATTTATTTAATTAATACCACCAGCACTAAGAATTACCACATGTTTAACACGTCATTTTTATCTTTTAATAGTAGCTATATGTTTCACTATTTTTTCAGCAATTCTCTAAATTTATTGAATCATAAAGAGCATCTTATTAAACACTAATTTGCGGGCAGAAATAAGGGCAATGTAGAAGAAGGATACCCAGGCAGTTCCAATAGTAGGAGCAATGATTCTTATAAAAAAATAACTTAAAGTCATATTTAGATACTCTGCTGATACATGTAACTCAATATGAATTGCAGAAGGAGTCAATTCTGGGCACATTGGGGGTGCTGCAAAAAGCACTTTTGACTAACATTAAAGATTGAAACAATACTAATTTTATGAATTTTAATTGTTCTTTGACTTAGGAATGGGTCTCCATTCCTATCTTGATATTAGAAACTCAGGCTTAGAGAAATTAAACTGAGAGAACATTAAATTTAAGTGATACCACAAAAACAAGAGAAATCATATATAGAGAAAGAAGTAAACAAAAAACATAATAATCAAACTATATAAATAATGAACAAAGCATTATATTACACTACATTTTCACATGTACTGGAAAAATATACCCCAAAGTCCATTTACATCATTATCAGCCTGTATAGTCAAGGCATCACAAATGCAGGATGTACCATCAATCCAACCCATGCCCTTTCCTAATCTTGCTATCACATAACAAAAATGTACTGTTTCAAGTGGGCTGATGTAAAGATTCCCATTCTCTACACATTCTCTGGATCCTTCTCCATGCGTCAGCTTTGATGTGCACCTTTAACAGGTTTTCTCCTGTGTTACTTGTCCCCATAAAATCACTGTAAGCTACAGTTGTCCAATGCATTACATAAAACTGACAGTAAGTGGGGTTTGGGCTCTTACTGCGTCCATGTTTGCCCTAAATATTGTCACCACTTCAAATCCTCACCAGTACCATTATCTCTATAGTCTGACAAGGCTAAAGAGCAATGTCCATCAATTGGGTATAGATCCATCCAGGAAGCCGATACACACAGACGGGTACTAAATACAATGTTTCCATCCGGTCATTTATTCTAGCAGTATATTTGCTTAGTCTGGAATGATTACCTGGGATTCTGTTCCATTTATAATCCATTTGCATGGTAAAAGTATTACCACAGTGACTGGCAACCCCTTAAACACACAATCTGTGGTGAGAGACCTGGGCTCTCTGGTTGACAATAATCTCACATTCAACCATCATGTAGCGGCAGTGGACAGAAAAGCCTTTTACTTGGTTCGTCTCATAAGTAAAGGTATTGCATCCAGAAAAATGGAGGCTATTACCTCCCTTATTAGACTAATAATTGAGTATAACTCTCCGTTTGATATGTATCTCTCCAAACATCTGCACCAACTGGAAAGGCCACTGAAATACCTCACAAAGAGAATCCATGGCCTGCAACACCTGTCCTATGTGGACAGGCTCAAATCATGATCATTCTGCTCGGTATCATACAGATTGCTCAGAGGTGATCTGTGTCTTACCTACAAGGCAATCTCAGACCCTGCTCTACTAGAGATGCTCCATATCCATGTCTAACTCCTCCCCCATTACCTGTTCGAAAGGCCTAAATCTAATATGCAACATCAACAAAACCTGCTGGAGAGACAGGTTTGTCTCCCAGAGGCTGCTCAATCTCTGGAGTAGACTTCCCATACATGTCTAACAAGAGTACCTCGTTGACCCTCATCAAGAATAACCATGATGAGTGGATGGGAAACCACAAATTTGTCCTAGGGGTTCCACCTGTGTCCCTTACTGACCAGGGTGACAAGTGCTGACTGAGGTTTCTTTTAGGGATAAACTCTTAGCTAGACTTGTACGGGCCCCACGGCCATTAACCTAGTAACCTCCTATGATCCTATGATCCTATGAGTGACAATTACAACATCATGACTATAAAGACACTGTTAAAAAAAAACATATAATACGGATAATTTATGCTAGTCCATCAAAACCACACCACTTACATTTTGCTAGCTTAAACCATCCAGATTAGGCATTATCATGGTATACACCCAGCCCGAGGTTAAATAAATTGTTATTTAAAACTGAAGTTCAAAACTGTCAAGTCTGTTGTGGTTGCAAAGTTACGGATGCTGCAAACGTCACTAGTTCAGATCTGTCGTGTTGCTGTTCCAATATATCTAATTCTTTGGGTGAGGGGTCCAGGCCAGGAAACTCCATATTCATCTGATGTGTATTTTCAGTAGAATCAGCTAGGGTAAATATCATTTAGAATGTTCTAGACTCAAAGGTGAATTCTACTGTAATGTTTTATTGTGATTTAAAGACTGAGGGACTCGAACATGACCTTTTCGTTTTATCTCCTGTCTTGGGTCACTGGATCAATTTCAGTTTTAAAATGGTTCCACCACCACTAGAAGATACTGTGCTATATTGAAAACCCTTCCCTTTTTCAAGCTATGTCTCTGCTTCTGAAGAATAATAGAAGGCTGTGTTCAGAGCTTCATAACAAATGTTGTTAAACTCCAAACCCAGTTCATGGACTTCTTCAAGGCAGGAATGAAAGCTTCCCTCTTAATGAAGAGGGCTGCACTGTAGTACAGTGTAAAGGGCACAACTAACTCTTTAATTTGACAGTTAGTGCCAAGATATCTTGCTGCATGTATGACCTAATTGATTTCCAGATAGCTTAAAAATGAATTTTAAAATATTTAGGAGTATGGATTAAAAAGGTTTCTCTTATGGCAGATAAGGACATGTGAGAAGAGATGAAACAAAAGATAATGCAACAACTAAGAAACTGGAAGTTCTTGTTTATTGATATGGATAGTAAGATACAAACATTGAAAATGTTTGTAGCACATATAGTTTTATACATAGGTCAAGCATATTTTTATCAATAAAAGGAGAAGTTGTGGATAATAATTAATAATGAGTTGAAGGAATTTATCTGGAGAGGGAAGAGGCCAATTGTTAAGTGGAATAAGCTATTTCTTCCAGTAGAGCAAGGTGGTTTACGATTATCAGATTTGAATAGATATTTTAGAGCTACTCATTCACAAGGGCATGAGTAAAATTCAAAGTGGAAAAGGTTGATGATGCAGCAGAAGGGGAGTTGAAGAAATAAGGAGGGAGTGAGATTTTGGATGCTGATGCTAAAGGATAATGATAAGTACCTTACAGAATATTATATTCATAACATCATAGACGTAGTCTAAGAACTAAACCAACATGAGAATGGAGAATGGAGATTTCCCCAATAGGGATAACAACAAACTCCATATCAGACAGGTTGTCAGCCAACATGAGAATGGAGAATGGAGATTTCCCCAATAGGGATAACAACAAACTAGATATCAGACAGGTTGTCAGCACACACACTTCACCTCTTGCACATAACAAGTTCGCAACACATAAACCCACGTAAGTGGAGGTACTCGCTAGGAGTCTACCTAAAGATCAGAAACCTCCCATGTGCAAACCTACAGTACACACTGCAGATCCAATGGAATCTACTACACATAATAATGCACACATCAGTGTCTCTGCCAGTACGCCCATAAGACAAAACACCTCAAAACCAAATGTCTTGCTCATAGATGACTCCACAGAAGTTCCCCTCATTAGGCTCGACAAGGAAAAGGTCACAGTCAGCTGTCTGTCAGGTATCAGGATCCATCAGATCACCCACACACTCAAGTCAATCAACAACAAGTACCATTATGACTCTGTCATAGTCCATGTTGGAGTAAAGGACTTGACACATACCTCACTGGACTACATGAATAGAGACATGACTGAGCTCTCAGATTATGTGTCCCAAGCAGGTATGCCCCTACACCTAAGCAGCATTCTACCTATGCTATGACCCAGGAAACCCATACCATGTATTTAAACTTATTAGAAACACTAACTATCCAACCCAATACCATATTCATGGATGACTTAAATTACCCCACTGTTAACTGGGAATTCTACATGGCACCAAACATATATGCACAGAGATTCTTGAATTTTGTAAACACCAACACCCTGGACCAGATAGTCAATACACCAACGAGGTGCAACTATACAGGATCTGGTCCTCACTAATATTGGAGACTGCTGCACACCCCCCTACTGTAATGTCTTCCCTGGTAATGTCAGACAACAAAATGGTCTCCTTTGAAGTAAAAATAAAACATGGACCTCCAGCTAAACCTAGAATATTCGGGAAATATTTTAAGGCTAACCTCCTGCTATTAAGTGAGAACCTGGCAAATTTTCAAGCCCCCATAAACCATGAGAACACTTCTGCCTATGCAGAACTGTTCACAGAAACCCTGTACAAGCATGTTAATAGCTGCATAGAGGCAGCTGTACCCACCAGGAAGAAGTACAGAACTAACTCAAAAAACAAACCACCCTGGTGGAATCACAAAATCAATTGGCTGTATAACAGGAGGAAGAAAATCATGGCAAAAATTAGGAGGTGCAGCACCCAGCAAGATAAAAGCACTCTCATCAAACTAAACAAACAATTCAGAGGAAAAATAAAGTCTACTAAAGCCAAATTTGAGGTAAGTTGGACCTCCCAGGTATTGGACAACCAAAAAGCGTTCTTTAGCTGTGTCTGCAACCTCAAAGGCAATAGACAATTGTGTGCAGAGCTCATTGTAAATGGAACCACCTATACCGAGCCAGAAGATAGAGCAAACCTGCTGGCTGATAACTTCAGCTCCAACTTTACCACTCTCTCCCTCTCAACTTTCCCTCAGGAAATATCATCAAATATAACTCCCCTACTATTACTAGGGAACAGGTCCTTAATGCTCTCTCTAAGACCAAGAACACTGCATCAGTGGGCCCAGACAATATCCCTCTTAATAGCATGAAACATGACCTACCAGGGCCTCTGGAATTACTATTTAACTGTAGCGTCCAAACAGGCTTCATGTCTCACGAATGGAGAAAGGCAACAATCATCCCTCTGCACAAAGATGGGCCATCTACAGACCCTGGAAACTACAGACCCATAAGTCTCACTAGTCTTATATGTAAAACCATAGAAAGAATTATCATGGAGGTGATCAAGAGAGATACAGTGAACCTCGAGATGCTGGACTCAACCCAGTTTGGTTTCATCAATGGCAGATCATGCCTATTCAACATGGTGGACTTCTTTGAGAAGGTCACCAAAGCAATGGATGAAGGCAAAGTAGCTCACACTGCCTACCTTGACTTGTCCAAGGCATTTAACACAATACCCGAGTCAGGTATTGTTGACAAACTCAAGAGGTTAGGTACAAACTCATATGTCACCTGGTGGACAGCCAACTGGCTCACAGACAGGACCCAGGAAGTTAGAACTGGGGAGTCCACCTCTACAAAGAGGGCAATCACAAGTGGAGGCCTTCAGGGATCAGTCATTGGACTGCTCTTTTTTGGCATTTATTTCTCAGAAGTCATGACCAATGTCAGTGGTTTCTGGCTGACTACATTTGCAGAAGATTGCAAATTAGGAGCTGTCATTGAATCTCATACTGACACAAATGCCCTCCAGGAGGGGCTGACACAGACAAACAACTGTTGTCAGAGCCATGGAATAAAACTAAATGCCAAGAAAAGCATAATAGTATCCTTTGGGAAGTCATCCATCCCTGGTAACTATCATATTGACAAAATATCCCTTAGAGCTGACCCAGTAGTCAGGGACTTAGGGACACACACAAATGGCAATTTAGCTTTTGATCATCACATGTCTACAGTGGTGCGGAAATCATTCTATGTTGCACGGCTTATAAACAAAGGTATGGCATCTAAGTCCAAGGAATTCGTTGTTCCACTGTATTTTCATCAGACCTATCACTGAGTACAATGCCCCCTTTGGTATGTTCCTAACCATGTATATCCAACAATTGGAATGTCCACAGAGATTCCTCACTGAAAGAATTCAGGGCATAAGTAATATATCCTATGCAGACTGCCTCAAGGCCCTATCTCTGTATTCTGTCTACTACAGGCTTTTGAGGGGAGATCTATGCCTGGCATTCAGGGCATTGTCAGACCCCACTCTGATGAACCTCCTGTATATCCACACAACAAACAGCACCAGAATTACTCATTTTAAAGACTTAAACCTTACCTGTGATATAAATAGGACCTGCTGGAGAGATAGGTATATATTCCAGGGACTACCCTGTCTCTGGAACAGGCTCCCCATCCATGAGAGACATAGTTCTTCCCTAACCAATTCAAGTGCAACTTGAACATTTGGATGGGAAAACGGAAATTCATCTCTGGTTTGGCACCTATGCCTCTAATGGAAAGAGGTAACTTGTAAATGGTTCATCTCCCAGGCCCAGGCTTACACTTATCAAGGGTATCAGAACTTGTCAGAGATTTGGGATGCATGGCTAGGCTTAAAAAGGCCCTTGTGGTCATTAGCCTAGTAAACACCTATGAACCTATAAACCTTCACCCAGGATGATGCCGCAATATAAACAAAAAATGATTGAATTCAACAATTGACTTAGCTTCTGGTGTCAGTCCAGGGGAATCCAGTATCTGTCAGCCTAGGAAGATATGGTCAGCAGGCCTCTTGGTTTTCGGTTACTGGTGAAGGTACTTGCCTACCCCAAAGTGCCTTTTTAGACAATGTCATAATAACAACAAAATTCCTGATGTAAAACAATTCACCATAGACAAAATTAAGGTTATGCTGCTTAATGCTAGGAGTCTAAATCTGAAACTTCGCTCACTGGAAGCAGTCCTTACTTTGGAAGATGCCGATGTCTGTGGAGTCACAGAGACATGGCTCAAGGCCATAGACAGCACCCTGGCCATGCAAAGCTACCATACCTTCCTGCATTCAGACCTCAAAATAAGTGTGAAAGTACCAAAGGCAGAGATGTATACATCTTCATTAAAGATAAATACGCCTCAAGACTGGTCAAACAGTACAACTTCCTAGAGCTACTCCAAGTCCAACTAACTGTAGGGAAAACCCCCTTTCATATTATTGTTAGCTATAGGTCCCCCACCAGGAACCATGAGAACCACTCACTGCCTGGATTTGCTTGAATCACTCACTATACAGCCAAACACATTGTCATGTGTGATTTCAACTATCCTTCATTGAATGGGAGTCATACATCAGCACAAACATGTTCACCCAAAGGATCCTGGACATTGTTAATACAAATGCTCCGGAACAGATAGTCTGAACTCCCAAAAGGGTCTTGAATGCCCTAGACATAGTACTCACCAATATAGGGGGTCTCTGTACTACACCCTGTGTGTTGCCCTCTCTGGTAAGGTCTGAACAGAAATCAGTCATATTCAAAGTAACTATCATACCTGACCCCCCAAGAGCAAAAAAGATGAAAAATTTCTCCAAAGAAAACTATAGCCTCCTAAGCAATGGCATAAATAGTTTCAAACCCCATCCTAAACAGAGGTGTACACAAATGTGCTGTATAAACACCTATACAAATATATAGACTGGCTGTACCTGAATGGATCAAAACAAGGTCCTCACAAAAAAGCAAGCCATCCTGGTGGACATCAAGTATAAACAGGTTATACAACAAAAGGACAAAACTAATGTCTAAGAATAAGGAGGAACTGACTAAGCAGAGGAAGGACACCCTCCACAGCTTGAACAAGCAAATTAGATATCTTGTAAGGTCCTCTAAAGCCAATTACAAAGCTAAACTAGCATCCCTAGCTAAGGATAATCACAAGACATTCTTTAGCTAAGTCTGAAATATAAAAGGGAAGGCCCAGCCTTCTGCTGAACTAGTAGTGGATGGTACCACTCATACTGACTTTGAGGACATCACCAACCTGCTAGCAGGCAGATTTGATGCAAACTTCATCCCCCCTGTCCCCACCAGACATACCCCAAAGCATACCTGTCACCAGTCCTCTACCTGGTATCTTCAAAGAGCAGGTCATAACCACAGTCTCCATGGCCAAAAACATAGCCTCTATGGGACCAGATAACATCCCATGGTGCCTACTAAATGGGCTGAAACAGGACCTACTGGAACCAGTTGGCACTCTCTTCAACCACAGTATAAGTACTGGCTTTGTCACAGCAGAGTGGAAAATAGAAACAGTAATTCCCTTGCACAAAGGGGGGTACATCAACCGACCCTGGAAACTATAGACCCATAAGCCTAACCAGCCTTATCTGCAAGACCATAGAGAGAATCATCATAAACCTTATCAACAAAGACATAGATGACCTTCAAACTCTTGACCCAACCCAATTTGGCTTCGTTAAGGGTAGATCATGCTTATTAAACCTGGTTGACTTCATCCAGAATGTCACCAAAGCCCTGAATGAAGGCAAAACAGTACATACAGCCTCTCTTGACTTAGCCAAGGCTTTTGACACAATCGCCTACTCAAGTGTCATTGAGAAACTTACCCAGCTGGGAATTAAACCATATTTCACTAGATGGGTAACCAACTGGCTCACCAATAGAATGCATACAGTCAAAGTTGGGGATTCCATCTCTATCAGCAGACCAATTACCAGTGGTGTACCACATGGATCTGCGCTGGGCACCTACTGTTTGGAATCTATTTCTCAGAAGTCCAGGTGAAAATAGATAGCCTGTGACTTACCAAGTTTGCCAATAACTGCAAACTGGTGTTTAGTCCCCCAATAATGTTGATGTAGTACAAAAAGGGCTTACACAGACAAATTATTGGTCCCAAAGCCACAGACTTAAAATAAATGCAAAAACTGCATTATCATCCCTTTTGACAAAGGGGAAGTTCCTGCAAATTACAATATTAATATTACCCCCTTAGCTCAAACCCTGTGGTGAGAAATTTAAGAACACAGGTTGATAGCAACCTTAACTTTGATCACCATGTGTCCACAGTGGTAAGGAAAGCCTTCTATGTTGTACATCTCATAAGTAAGGGCATCGCATCCAGAGCTAAGGATGTTATAACTCCCCTGTACTCATCCCTTATCAGACCTCTAATAGACTACAATTCTCCTTTCTGTATGTACCTCACCAGACACCTGGAACAGATGGAGAGACCTCAGAGGTTTCTCACGAAAAAATTCAGGGCCTTCAACACATGACCTACATGGGCAGAATAAAGGCCCTGAATCTGTACTCTGTATCTTATATGCTGTTGAGAGTTGTGCCTGGCATACAGAAAAGTCATGGCTCCTGCCTTTATGGAAATGCTGCACATCCACAAGTCAAATGGGACAAGATTCACTTGCTCTAGGCATTTTAATTTAGCCTGTGACATTAACAGGGCATGCTGGTGAAACAGATATGCCTCCCAGAGATTGACCCCTCTAGAACAAAATCCCAGTTGACATAAAACAGAGCTTCTCAATAACCCTATTTAAGCATAACTGAATGGGAGATCATAAATTTACCCCATGGGTATCACCTATGTACCTCTTGGATAAGGGCAGTCTGTGCTGATCAAAGACTCACACTGCAGATATAGACCATACAACTTGGTCAATAAGGGAAGAAGGGTATAACATGGCTAGGCTTATGAAGGCCCTAGGGCCAATAGCCTAGTAAGCTTCTTTGAACCTATGACTGTAAGTAGGGGTACAGAAAATAGGCAAGGGGTACTGGAATTTACTGGTGAAAACTGAAAAACGAACCAAGGTACTGGGAGCAAATAACTAGAGAGGGAACGGTGATAGAGTGGGATGAGACCAAGACATTTAAACTGCAGGTTAGAGACTGTTTTCCCAGTCAGGGACTGATATCAGAGTACAGGCAATGAGAAAGGGGCAGGGGAGTCCTAAATGAAAGAAAGTGACTATTAATAGGAAATATAAAATACTTCATGATAACTATAAGAGTCAATCATAGGAGGTTAGAAAATAGTGGGAATATAGGCTGGAAAAGCAATTTACATGGGAACAATGTGAGGACATAAGTATGGCTCCCAAGTATGCAACAAGCTCCAGAAGGTTTAGGACTTTTGCTTGGAAGTGTTTGCATAGGTATTGTATACCCCAAGCAGACTTCAAATATTTTTCCTCAGATAAATGTTGGAGGTGTGTTGAGGAAGAAAGTGGTAACTGGCAACATGTTTTTGGAAGTGTAATGAGTTGGCAGATTTTAAAAATTCGCTAAAGAGTATTCTGTCAAAAATATTGGGGGAATAAACGTCTATAACTTAGGACATTATTCTTTTTAGCTGTGACACAGGATCTGATCTGCCTAGACACAGTAAGGCCGTATTAAGTCTAATTCTGTTAACTGCCACAAAAGCCATTACAAAAGAATGAAAATCAAAAACTAAACCATCTGTATTTGAAGTACTGAATATTGTAAAAGGGATAAAAGAACTGGAAGAGGGATCTCTAGAAATAGGAATGATCAATTACACACAAATAAATGTAATTTGTGGGAACAATACATGCAGAATAATGTTGAGGAAGAGAAGTGAGGTTTATGGGAATGCAGAAATTCAACAATATCCCTGGATGCATCTTAAATAGCCCAAATCATGATTAAACCATACCCCAAAGAACACTGTTCAAATCAAGCAAACGGAGAACAACTACAATCACTTCCCCACATAAGAGATAACCTTCTATAGATAAAGACAATTACAGTCCTATAAGTTTGACCAGCCTCATATGCAAAGCCATGGAAAGAAGTATAATAAAATGAATAAGTCAGGACATGGGGAACGTCCACACACTGGGCTCATCACAGTAAAGATTCATCAAGGACAGGTCATGAATATCATCCTGTTTGTTTTTTCTGAAAAGATCACCAAAGCAATGGATGTAGGCCAAGTAGTACACATCACATACCTCAACTTAGCCAAAGCTTTTGATGCAATTCTTCACTCAGGCATAGTAGAAAAGCTAAATAAACTGTGAATAAACCCCCATGTCACCCAATGAATCAATGACTGGCTCACATATAGGATGCAGATAATCAGAATTGGGGAAATTATACTCCACAAAGAGACCTGGCACCAGGGGAGTCCCCCTGGGTTCTATGCTGGGACCTCCCCTCTTTGGCTTCTACTTTTCTGAAGTAAAAGCCAATACCAAAGAGCTCTGGCTAAAAGCAGTCAAAGAATCCCCAAATTAATTATCCATCCTGCAGGAAGGGCCAAAACCATGGACTGAAACTAAATGCCAAAAATGCATTGTTGTATCGTTAGGGAAGTCATTTACCCCAAAGAACTACCACATTGACAATACTCCACTACAGGTTATACCAACTGTTTGGGATTTGGGAACGTATGTGGAGAGTGATCTAACTTTTGGCCAACATGTGTTCATTGTTATAAAAAAGTATTTCAGTATTGTATAGCTTATAAACAAAAGGATTGTATCTAGATCTAAATCTAGGGATGTCACTGTCCCCCTTTACTCAGTCCTCATTAGGCCAATCATTAAATATAATGCTTGTAAACTAGGTAAAGGCACCTGAGACCATCAGATCTAACACAAAAGGAAACTTTATTCCAAGCCACAAACGAACACACAGTGCATGACAGTCAAAGAATTGACTGTCATGTGATGTGTGTTCGTTTGTGGCTTGGAATAAAGTTTCCTTTTGTCTTGGATCTGCTGGTATCCGGTGACTTTACCTAGTTTACAAGTTTTGAATTTGGGCACTACATCCACTTTATTTTGGTTATTAAATATAATGCTCCCTTTGGAATGTATCTGTCCAGACACATGCAACAACTAGAATGCCCAGAGCGATACGTTACTAAAAGGACACAAAGCCGAAACAACATGTTCTACATGGACAGACTCAAAGCCTTGTCACTATACTTGTACCCTACAAACTGTTAAGAGGTGATCTGTGTCTGGTATACAAGGCATCCTCTGACTTATTACAGATGTATTTACTGCACACCAGCAAGTCAAATGGCATAAGAAATACTAAGTCTAGTGATCTAAACCTGTACTGCAACATCAAAAGAATGTTTTTCAGGGACAATTTTGTCTCACAGAAGATATCACCACTGTGAGACAGACTTATCCATATAAAACAAAATTCATCACTGTCCATGCTCAAGCACAACTTAGATCTATGGATGGGAGACAAAACATATACCTCAGGACTGCCCTCTGTACTACTAATGGACAGAAGCAGCTTGTAAATGCTTTATCCTATGCATGGGTCCCTTCGAATTATCTAAGGTATGATCCCAATTATTCTTATTAGGGGTGATATATAATTATCAACTATGGGATGGGTAAAGCCAATCTATATCCAAATGAGTAAGGTTATTTTGAGCACAAAAAGGGAAAATTGGCTAGGCTTAAAATGACACACAAGTTCAACTACCCTAGTACTTATATATGAACCTATGAACCTATAAGAATGTTTCTGGTATCAAAAAAAGAAGATTCATGGAGATGAGTTCTGGATCTTTCCTTTCAAAACCTTTTTGCAATAGTGCAAAGTTCAAAATGTTATTCCTTAACATTCCCCTTTTGAGTTTCTTGATGACATTGTATTTAAAAGATACACATCCTATAGAGCCAGATTCTAGATGTTTCTTAAGGATTTTCTGTGTCTGGATCACACTATCAGTTCTGTGCATTACCACTGGTGTATTCACTACGCCAATGGTATTCATAAAGTGTCTAGCTCCTGTGAGAGCTTCCTGCAGACTGCAAGGTATTCACATTTTTTCTTGTTTAGATAACTTATCTCTGCATTTTCATCTTTTCATTTGCATTTCATTTTGAAGTGTCAGGAATCTCTCACTTGTGTGGGACATCTCATACACAGACTGGAATCCCATGAAAACTTACATACAAAAGTCTTGTTTGATTCCTACTCAAAGGACTATTTTCCCAAGATGTTTCTTAGATACCTCAGTTCAAAGAACTTTACTTCCAGAAGAAAAAGTAGATCTGCATCTAGATCTATTCCTGAGTTTTTTCACTGATGCTATGGTATCAGCAAGAAAACATCATAGGGTTTGGAGTATTATGGCTTCTATGACTGTTAAGATTCATCTAGCAATACTACCAGTTCCATTCCAGCTCTGGCACAGTCTGTCACAAAAAAACACCTCATGTTTAGCTTGGGGAGAAGTGTAGTAGGGATACAAATGAAAGATCTTAGAAAGAGAAATACATGCCAAAACACATAAAAATAAATAAGTTGCTGACACTTACAAATTCACTCAACTCTCTCAATAATCTATGGTCCCCAGAACTATTACAAATGTTTACAAACTACAGTGATGTGGTACATGAATAAACATGGGAGATCATATCCTACTCTCTGGGCAGACTAGCCCAGCTTTTCAGCACAATCTTACTCTATAGGCATCTTGCATACTGTCACAGCAAAGTTGAATGGCAGACAAGCTGAGCCATAGTAGGATAGGCTCTCATGAATAGAAATTCATTCAGGGGGTGTCTTCCAGGAATTGGACAGTGCAGTGGTGCAGCAGTAGCATTGTCGTCTCACAGCAAGGGATTCTCTGGTTTGATTCTCGGCTGGGATTCCTTCTGTCTGGAGTCTGTGTGTCCTCCCTGCATTCATATGGGTTTCCTCTGGGTGCTCCGGTTTCCTCCGACGTTACAAAGACATGCGTCTGGAGTGTTTCTCCCGGGGCCTCCAATGAAAATTGGCTTCATTCCAAGTCAGACTTTCCCGGTTAACAAAAGTTAAATAAATTGACCAAGCTGTTGGGAACAGCAGAGAACAACTAACTGACAAAATTCTGCTCCAGAACTCCAAGAAAGAAGGACTGGAAAACAGATACTTTTTTCTTTTCCCTGGAAAGGAATGTTCATCTATGCATTTCCATCTTTTCTCCTAATATTCACAGCAACTCTAAAGATTCAGTACAATTTTCCAAAGATAATTTTCGTGACTTCCTTTTGGCACAGGCAATAGTTCTTCCATCTTTTAATACAAGCTTTCTTACAGAGTGGACCTATTCACACAGCAAATGGGTACTTGATACATCCTGACTCCAAGCAACTGCAATTAATTGCCTGGATGATAAAACCTTTATACCTTTCAAGTGACTATTTTCTAAAATGTGCAGCAGATATGAAAGGAGGCAAGTAAAATCATGACTAGAAAATCATATATTAGCAGACAGAAAACATTTTCTACTTAGTAACCCAAGACAGGAACCAGCATGATTTTGGGGATAGTGTTACTGTGGTCTTTTCTACACTATTTGTGTTACTTATTATTCTCTGCTCAGTCTTACTCCTCTGTCACTGTTCATTTGTCAGCCATTTCAGCATGTCTGCCCATGAATTCCCCTCTTTCAATACAATTTCATGTGAAATTTTATATTGAAAGGGGGAATACATACAAAGCCTCATAGAAAACAGAAGATTCCTCCTTGGGGTCTTACTTTTGTGTTAGAAAAACTAACTGTTGCTTCATTTGAACCTATTTATCAGACTGATATGAAGTTCTGCAAGTAAAATATCTGACTTGTAAGCACTTATTTTCCATTAAGGTAGGGATTTTTTATGAGAACTAATTCTTCACTTTTTCATAAAGTGGTGTCTGTGTTTATTTGTACCATGCTATCCATCTCCCTGTCTTCTTTCCAGAAGTAAAAAACTAATTAGAAAGAATAATCCATGCATTGGGTGTTCACACAAAACTCAGATTATATATTGCAGAATAAAATCTCTTAGGAACTCTGATCAGTTGTTCATTTCTAGAGAACTTAACAAAAAAGATAGCTCATGTCAAATTAGATTACTTCTAAATGGTTGCCTACTGCAATTATCTTTTGTTATACCCATCACAATGAAGCAACTCAAGGCAGAGTCAAGGATCATTCTACCAGGGCCTTAACTTCATCTGTGGCTTTTTGGAAAGGGTTGGATTCTAGACGTATTCTAGAAGCAGCAATGCAGTCCTCTGTGGATACTTTTACAAAACACCATAAACTAGATACATTCTCCAGGTCTAGGACAGGCTTTGCTAGGACCATTCTCCTGGGGTACCTGGACCTTCATTGTTCCTGCTTCCCATCAGTCAAACCTATGTTAATCTACCCATATAGCAGTGGTAATCATAATGAAAAATATAGTACAGTTGTGTTAGTAAACTTATTATAATAGTAGTAGATGTTCGAATGATCACTGCTGCAGTAAAAGCTCTCTCTCCCTTTATTTTTGTAAGATTTTGTTGCTGGGTGAGGATATATATATATATATATATATATATATATATATGTATATATATATATATATATATGTGTGTATGTGTGTGTATATTATAGGTTTGCCTTCAAAATGTTGACTGTCACATCACTGAAACCACTTCCGCGAATTCCAAAATGAGACGTCTCAAAACCTCGAACACTGACATTCCGAATTGCAAAATCTCGCCCCCTTTTTGACCCATGTTAGCACTTGTTTTTAGGTGTGGGAGGGTCGGAAATGTAGGCATTAGCTTTTTTTTTTTTTGGCTTTCTAAAATTTCAGCATTATGATTTCCTGGAAACATTTCAACAATGTGCACATTCGACTATGTGCTTTCAACATTTTGAAGGTATATATATACATATATATATATATATATATATATATATATATATATATATATATATATATATATCAGAAGAAAGCACAGTTGTTTAAGTCCTACTTACCTATAACAGCAGATATTCAAATTTCAGACTGCCTCAGTAGCATATGGTTTCTGTGCCTGCACAGACACATACTGGCAGCTTTCCAGAGCTCAGAATCCCCTCCTTAGACTTTCTGTGATAGGGATTTAACTAAGCCGCTCCCATCAAGAGAAGCCTAACCCCTGTCACAGAAAGTCAGTTGTTCAAGCTTTTAGTGCTAAACAGAATGAAATAAGAAAGACCAGAGCAAGAATTGCCTGAAACCAGCCAAATCATAGTTAAAAAACACCAACAGAAATAGCCAAAGCCAAACAACAATGCAACAAGGTTCAATACTATTGAACTAAATATAAAATAAGAAGGGTTATGGGTGGATGCTGAAATTCAAACATCTACCTTTACAGATAAGTAGGACTTACGCAACTCTGCTGTATTTATCATTCACACTGCCAAAGGAGTAGACACCATATCCAGCTCTTTCTCATATTGGCTAGGCACCACTTAGAAAACCTTTTCCACTTTCTCATTGCAGGTTTTCATGCCTCATTCAATATCTGCTGCACATCCCCATGGATCAAGTGCCTAAATGATATCAAGATAGTATCCTCCTTGCTGTCAGAAGCAACCGCTGTAAGTTGGGGTGGATCACTCATCCCTGATACTGTGGGTGCAGATCCAAGCTCAAGGAAACTTGCAGTAATTGTTCTTGGTCAATTCAATTAAACGGGAAAAACTATTTTGCCTATGCCAAAAAGGGATCACTAAAATTATCTTTGTTAATTCTACCTTGGGTATCAGTGGAAAGGATGGAGATGCATAATAGAACATTCCCATCCATGGGAATGAGAATGCTTCTGTCCTCCATGCATAGCTACAAGGATGTCTCAAACATTATTTATTTATTTGACATTTGTTAACCAAGATAGTCCGACTGGGTCACAAGACCCATTTTTAGTGGGGGCCCAGGGAGAAAAGCTCCACGATTTTAGAAAATTACAAAACTTACAAGCAAACTGCAATATATAAGTATACAGTGAGTACATTGCTAGTTTAAGTGTGATAACACTTTATACAAAGACTTATAAACAAAATAGTAGAAATAAGTGTACGGTGAATACATTACACATTTATCTTGATAACACTTTACACAAAATTATAAATTTGACAAGACCTTTAACATGATACAGTGTCACTGCCTCAGTGAGAGGATATTTGCACAATACCATTCTTTATGTTTGAATTGGAAGAATACTTATGCTGGTTAGATTAGTTCATAAGGAGGTAGAAATACAGGAGTAGTATGGTACATTTTTTCCAGTTTTGTCAGTGCTTAATGGTAATGGACATGTTAACGTAATTGAAGGAGGTATAGCAGGTCAGATTGTGTATTAGCCTGGGGTTATGCATGTGCATAGCCATGATTTATATAGGTGTTCTTTTAGGAAGTCTTTAAAGAGAGGTAGAATAGGAGTTAGCCTAATGCTGGGAGGGACGTTGCTCTAAAATTTAGCAAAAAGAGTGTGAATATAGAGATTTTCCTGGGTTTCTAGAAAGTTTGTAGATTTCAAGGAGGTTTTTATCTTCATCTGAGGGGCCTGTTAGGTTTGTAATATTGTATTAGGTCTTCTACAGCTGTTCAGGTGTGGGCCTGTAAAATAGGTTGTGTTTTGTAATTAGGTGTGTGTATGAAAGCTGTTGTGTTAATTCTAACCAGTTTAATTCTTTGAGTGATGTACAGTGATATTTACTGTAGTTGGAGTTGGTTGTGATCTTTGCATCTTTGTTGTAGCATTACTCTAATTTAGTTTTGATGGAGTTCTGCAGATTGGTTAGTATACAGGAATCATAGAAAAGTGATAGGAGCAGAAAGGTTTTAGCCATGGTAGTTTTGGTTGTAGTGATAAGGAACTGTCTGTTTCTGTAGAGTATTCCTAGTTGTTTATGTTTTCTTTG
The DNA here is from genome assembly GCF_019279795.1 of Protopterus annectens. Classification (NCBI taxonomy): domain Eukaryota; kingdom Metazoa; phylum Chordata; order Ceratodontiformes; family Protopteridae; genus Protopterus; species Protopterus annectens. The sequence goes on along the minus strand of NC_056731.1, from coordinate 1,332,159,920 downwards.
ATATTTTGTTGAATATGAGGGTTAAAGTTGAGTTTATCATCAATTATAACACCAAGTAGTTTAGTTTTTTGAACAATGTCTAAGATGGTATTGTCAGCTGTATAAATATATAGTTGGCCTGGGCTGATGGTGGCATTTTGGGGGTGGAATATCATAAGTTTGTTTTTGGGGGTTTAGAAAGAGTTGGGACTCTGTAAGTCATGATTCAATTGCTGAGAAATATTGTTGGGTTTTGATTAGCAGTTCAGGGAGAGTACTGGAGGTGCAGATTAAGGTTGAGTCATCTGCATACTGTATTAATATTCCTGAGGAAGAGGAAGTGTATAGGTTGTTGATGAATATGTTAAACAGTAAGGTCCTAAGATAGAGCCTTGGGGTACTCCTGTGGGGTTTGGTAGGAAGGAGGAGAGTTGGTTTGACCATTTAGCTGCTTGTTTCCTATCATGGAGGTAACTTTGGAACCACTGGAGTGTGGAGGAGGAACAATCTAGGTAGGATACTCTGTTAAGTAGGAAAGTGTGTGAAACAGTATCAAATGCTTTTCAGAGGTCAAGGAATATTGCTGCTACTAGGTGACCTTTGTCTTTGGCTTTGTTAATGGTGTTTGTAAAGGACAGTAGTGCTGTGAATGTGCTGTGATCTGGCCTGAAGCCATGCTGAGTTTGAGAGGGAAGGTTGTTTTGGAGTAGATATTTCATGATTTGTTGGTGAATACACCTTTCCATGATTTTGGATAGAGGGGAGAGTATTGATATCAGGCAGAAATTTGAGATTTCCGTGGATTGTCCTCCTTTATGAATAGGTATTATGTGAGATAGTTTCCATATTGTAGGGACTGTGGCTTCAGAGAGTGACCTGTTTATTAGGATTCTGACTGGCTATGCAACTGAGTTGGTGGCGAATTTTAGGTATTGGGTGGGAGACTGCTGATGTGGAGCAGGGTTTGAGCGTGAGTAGTATTTTTTTTTTTAATTTGATAGGTGGCTGTGGAATGGAAAGTGAAAGTATTGTTGGAGCTATTTTGTTGGTTAGTGGTATGGTCATGGGATTGATCTTTTATGGGGGCTATTAAGGAATTGTTGTTGCCAAGTTGGTTTAGTTGTGAATACCCAAGTTTGTAGAGGTGAGTACATCTGTTATGGATTTTATGAAATGTTTGTTAAATTCTTCAGCAATTTGTGCTGGGAGGCATTAGGTGAGGAGGAGTGGTCTTTGCTTGAGCCTGGGTTGAGGAGGGTAGTTATGGAGTGTCAACATTTTTCTGGGGTTGCATTTTTGTTGAAGATGGAGATTGGAATAGCATGACTGTTTACATTTGTTGACTATTTTGATTACTGTATTGCGTAATGTTTTATAAGCTTGTAGATTTTGTTGGGTTCTGTTTTATTTCCAGTTGTTCCATGCTATGTCTGTTTGCTTCATGAGGTCAATGCAGTTGGCTGTTAACCTTGGAGTTTTTGTTTTCGTTACTCTCCTTATTTTATACGGGGGCCAGACTATCAATTATTTTTAAGAAAGCAGCACTGAAGTATTGAACATCATCATTTAGTGGTGACCAGTGTATTCCATTTAGTAGGTTGTTGAGTGTTTCTTGATTGAGTCTAGTGGTATTTCTAATTGTTTCATGGTATGTTTTTTTGGGAGGTGGGTGGTTGCTCTGATGGCAAAAGCTGGAAGATGGTCACTTGGTGAATTTGGTAGTGTACCTGAGGAGAAATCGATTGGATGGGATACAAGGATCCAGTCAAGGGTAGGGTGGTTAGTGAAGTCTTTGTTGTACTTTGTAGATTCAGTGATTAGTTGTTTAAATCCATAGAGGTTTATATTTGTACTTGGAGAGTTTACAATGATGGCTTGCCAGTTAATATTCATGTCTCCTAAGATTACAGTTTCTAGTTTAATGTTTTCAGTTGTCCATGACAGTATGTCTTCTAGGATTAGTACATTATTTCCTGGAGGAATATAGACTCTTATGACACAGATTTCCTTACAGTTGTTAGGATTTAGGGTATTTATTAGTACTGCAGCTTCAAGGAATTTGGGAGGTTTGTTTGGGTAAAGAGATTTATTGAGTCTGGATAGATACAGGAGTGCTATCCCTCCACCCTTCTTTTTTAGTCTGTCTAGTCTAAAGACAATTTTTTTTTTTTTGAAAGGAGGTGAATAGATAGCTATTTGAAATATTCCTCATATCTGGACCAAATCCAGGAAGACCTTTGTCCTGAGTTTCAGCTTGTGAGGTTCTGCCCAGGATCTGCTTAGTCTGTCTCTCTGTCTGTCACTATCTTTTGCTCTCATGGAATATATGAAGCCTATAGCACTGGTAAAGCTGTAAGGCTACTTCCCAAGCCATTATTGTCAACTGGCAAAGAGGGTATGACCTTGTATCCCTTTGTTTGATCAGGCACCACATAACTGTGACATTGTCTCTGCCCAATAAAAGGGGGCCAAGCAATCATAAGTGGTAAAGAACATTAAAGTTCTGAATCACTGCTAAAATTTCTTCACTGTTTATGTGCTTTGTAGAAACCAAAAGACCCCACTTGAACTCTGCTGTACACTGGTCCCCATGCAAAATCTGATGAGTCTGTCCAAACTTATTGAACTGGGGTCTGGATTGAAAGACATCTGATCCCTCCTCCAATGTAACTCTACTTTCACAAAATCCATCACTGGTACCTGGAACTCTTAGGGATGCAGGTGCTGGGTCCAACAATTTTTATGTACCATTGAATCTTTCTCATATAGTCTGCCCTGTGGTGTCATGAGGATTAGTGATGCCATGAGACCTAGGATTTTGAGAAACTCTCTTGCTGTGGTGGCAATAATAGAAGATAAACACTATGTTCGCACACAGCAAAGAGGGCTAAACTGTATAACTTAGAGCAGAAAAAGTTTAAATTGTGCTAAGCCTTGTTTTACAGTCTGCACAATGTAGAAAACAACACCACACATAGTAACAATACCAGGTGCAATTCTTTTGTCCCAATAGTGACAGAAATCAAATGTATGTCCTTAAATCAAATAGAAACATTTTAAAACAGCATAAATAAGTATACTTTTATCAGAAATTTTAAAAAAAAAATCACGTCAGAAAATGCAGCTTAAGTAATGTGCAGTAAAATTGTGATGAAATGACAAAAACAGCTAGAGCAGTGTTAAATCAGAAGTAAACATCATAAAATGAAGACAAAGGAGAAAACAAAATCAATATTTTCATGTCAGAACTTCAGAATGAACCTGATAAACAACAGAAGCAACAGGCCTATTGTCACCCTGTTCTACATGCACAAAGCAATGTCTAGTGTTCAACTGACACCACAGAACTTCAGTATTCTAGTTCAAGTCATAAACACTTTAGAAAAGCCCCATAACTGAATAAAAGCATTCAGACATCACAATAGTAAGTTAGAATTCCCAGAGGAATTAACAGCAGTAGTAAATTTGTAAATAGCAAGAATATTACAATCAAAAGTTAACACACACACACATATACACACACATATATATGTGTGTGTGTGTGTGTGTGTGTGTGTGTGTGTATACATATATACTGTGTTAGATAAAAAAGTATATGATAATAAAGAGGAATGGAAGTTCCTAAGAGGAATGCAGGCTGCTGAAGTGATTGAACTGTATGAGTCCTACAGCTGGAATGAAAACACTGACTTTCTGTGACAGGTATTATACTTTCCCTGATGGGAAGGGCTTAGCCAATCCCCTATCACGGATGGTTAGAGAAGTAGATTCTGAGCTCTACAAGGCTGCCAGTGATGGTTCATGCAAACATAGAACCCACATGACATTGAGGCAGTGTGAATGAACATTTTTGTTTCTATTTTTATTTTTTTAGTATTGTAAATTTAAATGCTTTAGCCTTCTTATTTCTGTTAATCTAAAAAGCTCTGAAGGATGTCATACCCAAACAAGTTTTTTAGTCAGTTCATCTTGTCCTGATTTGGGCATGTGCAGGGGGAATGAAGCTTAGGAACCTGGCGAGCTATATTAGCCTTAGCAGGATATAACCCATATAGCTAAGGGCACTGAGCAGTGATCATTCAAACATCTACTGTAGTGGTAAGTTTACTTACACAACTGTACTTTGGGCTAAGACACTTGGAATCTTTTGACCCACAGGTGAATGAATGCTTTGAAGGAAATAATAAAGAATTTTAAAAGTAGGTTTCTTAATAAAATGAATTTTTTTGGTGAATATGTGGTTTTACTGAGTTCAAATGGACATTTTAAGGCCATATAACAGACAGTGTAACTTGTAGGAAAAAATATTGCTTATTTTTAAGAGCATGTTCTTGTCTGTAATCCTTGGCATTGCTACAATTTTTAAATTATTAGTTCCAGATAGAGAGGGTATTGTAAGTTCTAGTAAATGCAAGTGCATGATTTGTTTCTAAAGTCAGCTATTTGTAACTTAAGCCTTTCTTAAAACAGAATCTTGTTAGTGTAAAAAGTAAAAGATATAAGAACAAAGAGAGTAGGCATATATTTTCTCACAATTTGCATGCTAACTTTTTCAATTTGACAATGATTATATAGAGATACTTTTCAAAATGCTGTAGCATTGTGGCACAGCAGGTGGGGTACTCACCTTTGCTGCAGAAGGCCGTGGGCTGTATTCCCACACAAGGTAGATTGATTCCTGCCACTGCACTGCAGCATAAGGGGAGCACTGCACTCCTGAGTGTGCTGTCCTTCCAAAGGAGATATTAAACAGAGCCCATTGGATTGATTTGGGGGTACCTCGGTTGTATGTAAAAGATTCCATGGTACCCAGTGAAAAGACTAAGATAAGTTCCCCAGTAATCTAGCCACATTTCTCAGGGTAGTATAAACATCACCTAGGTTCTCCCCTGAAAATAGGCTACTAGCCACGTGGCACTAACCCAGTCAACAAAGGATAAATAAATAATAAATAAAGCTTTACTCTGACTGCTGATTAGTCAATCAGCAGTAAAATTGAAGGAGTGTGCATGTAGGGTGGGGGTGGGGAGTGGGAATTTTTTGAAACTGGTTGGTTGTTGTTTCCAAGGAAGGAAGCGATTCAAATAGCCAAAGAAGTACAGCTGCTGTGGAAATGATGAGCATATTTTTATATTAATTGTGGGATGAAATGGACACATTACTTTTAATAAAAGGATGCTCTAATGTAAAGGTAAAAAATTTGATTGGAAAGTTAAACAAGTCAAATGTAATGAAAATCTATTCAAATGATGAAGATATAGGAATGCTTGGAAAGAATTAAAACTTTTTATCATGCCAGCCTGATTATGTATCCTACAACAACAGGATTCACATGCAACTAAACATTTAAAAACTTAACAGTCACTACACAAGTGGGTAATTCAGAAAGGACTGTATGGGATCAAGGCAGTATTAATGTGTTCCGACAGGAAAATTACAAGTAGCAGCAACATAAATACAGAAAAAGCAAACATGTTTAATTTCTGTAATCATCCTAATGTAACCAAAGTCATACAGTAGACAAAATGAAACGGGCTGCCATTGTCACCAAAACAAAAATTGCAGCTGCAACTGACTCTTCATCAAGAGGTAAGGCACCTGGCCTTATTGTCTTATCGACGCATTTTACAAATGCTATAAAAATGGTAGATCTTTTATATAAGCTGTCTCAAGTGGTAGCACAGAAGGGATATTTCAGGTTCTTCAGTAAAAGCAGATGCCTTATTCTTACCCAAGTCTAATAAGATCACAAATTCACCAGCTATTACAACCAATATCCCTTCTATATAAAGAAACAAAATATATGTAAAAATCTTTGCAAATGGGCTATGAAATGTTCTACATTAAGAAGTATCACTACGACAACAAAGGTTTCTTGTACAATGAGAAGGTGAGACGGAATTCATTCACTTGGAGTTAAATGTAGAGAGTATGGCAGAAAAAAAATAATTCTTAATGCAGAAATATTATTAATTATTCAAAAAGTATTTGATACAATAGTTAAATGACAATTTTCTTGGCTACCTATATAAAACTTTAAAATGCCATGATCATTGACTAAGATAAATATTTTATTTCATCTATCTGTATTTGCTTACCAGACTAGGTCAACTGACCCAAAGCCCCATTTTCAGAAGATGAGTGGGGAGACAATCTCCAATTTATAATTAACAGTTTTTGAATCATATATGAAAATGTAAAATCCTACAATGTCAGGAAAATATCTTGCATATATGTTGTAGTAGTCTTACACAAAGTTAAGTATTGGTTACACAATTACCAAAATGTTGTAAATATGAATGAATTTCCATTATTTACAAATTGGAATAAGGAAAGCTATTTGAAATTAGTTTTGTTAGTTAAGACAGAGTCTAGATGTAGAAGTGGAAATGTTAACCATCACTGCAGTTCAAAATAATTAATAAGAAAGGATAGTAGTTAAGTGTTGTAACACGAGTGAAGATTTCGAAGGTATTGGTATAGGCAGATTAGGTAGAATACAGATGGTGACAGGGAGAGAGAGAGATAGAGAGAGGAAATGATCAGATTATTTTATTGAAATGAGTTGAAGATCATGGTTAGAGAGCATATCACAGGGATTGACTAGTTAGTTACTGAAGGTAAATAATTTAGGAGGAAGTAGTTGGCTTAGAGGTTGTTTTTATAATGTATGACTGGGATCAGTGATGTTATGTACAATTGCTGTCCCAAGTGAGTGTACAACATTCCTTGAGTTTTTATGAAGTGCTTCAACTCACAAGTCTGGTAGCATAAAATTCCAAAGTTTAGCAACAGATATCAAATAAAAAGAGTTACCTAGGTGATTATGTGATTTTATTATGGATACTTGATTTACGGTCTGAGACCTCAGAAGTGGAGCTGGGTAATATTCACAACCTGGATTGCAACTGTAGGGCATTTATCAAGTTCACATATTATACTTCGCATATTCTTTACTCAAGAAAGAGTTAAAATGTTTTTACAAAAAGTCCATAAAGAAAGGAGATTTACAGCTCAATACACTCCAATACTTTTGAGATATTTAAAGGGACACATCAAGCCTGTCACATCACCTTCATTATCTGTGTTAGCAGTGCAGGCCCTATCTGTTCATTTAATGACAAATTGGCTTTTACATGTATCCTAATTCCTTTTATCAGCAAACTGACATCTGCTTTGCTGAGAAGTGACTTTTTTGCATCAATAAACTGTCTAGAGAATGTGTCAGGCAATATTTAAAAATGTGTCAGGAAATATTTAGCACCATAAAAATGTTTCTTCATGCTCAGGTTTAAAGCTCAATTACAGCAAGATACAAGATAATAGGAAAGATACTGGCTCCTCTCAAAATGGGGTTGTCGTAGACTGCAGAACTCAGTATCAGCCATTAATGACTGATATCAGAATGATAGCACTGATCTGATGTGTGCAAGACAAAAATGATCTTTTCTAAGGAGAATATAAATAAATAAAATCTTAATGCTTCTCAATTTTCTTTTTATTATTAAGCACCACCCCAAATATATTCTTGCATTATCATGTATTTATTTACACTTCCTAGCTGGTGTAGTGCAATGATCTACATGGTTCGTTTTCATATCATCCTAGGATGCGGACTGGCAGAGATACAGCAATAAGTTAAAACATTGAATTTAACATTCAATTATAAAATATTTTCTAGGGGAATTGTCATACCCAGAGGTGATGTCTGGGTAAGTGTCTTCCTCAGAGTCATATAGCAGGTAAATGGAGACTATAACAATTGAACCCATGATTACCTTAGCATCTAGGACAAGCAGCACAGAGTCTTAAACCTCTGAGATAAACTGCTGGACAACTTATATCAAACAGGAAAAATAGGAATAGGTCTACTGAGCATAAAACTATTTGTAAGGGCCTAAGTAACATGGAAATGTAAAACAGCTAGTTCAGCCCCAAACTTGTGTGGTTATATTGTGAATTAGTAGTAATTTATAGCAGGAAAACAAACTAGGACTTTCAAAAGCAAAACACAGGACCCAGAAAGAATGGACATTTGAACAGAATCAAATCTGGGTATGAGTTATGCATAAGGCAAGTGTGATTAGCCTTCTGCTACTATTATTCTTTTTTCTACACAAGTTAATACATCCCTGGCAATATTTTATAAGTTATTTATAAGGATAGATCAAAATCTAGCAAGTAGCAAAGATACGGCCCAATGAAAGCTGATTATATACACATGATGTGGTCTTGTAAACAACTGCCAAATAAGTGGTACAATATTTTAGATTATATATGCTGGCTACATGATCCTAGTTACTGAACAGAAAAAATATTGCTTTGAGGGTGCTAAGCATTTTTCAAAAAGGGTGTGATGTTTTGAATGTATAATATATGTGGATTAAATCCTCAGTAGCAACATCTCTACCCTTTTTTATTATTGAAGATATTTAACAAATGAGTGGAACAACAGATGACAACTTTGCTGGGTATAGCAAAAACAAATGCAATTTTTCCTATTGCCTTTTCAATGGTGTATGGCAAGATATGAGTCAGACTTTTTTTGTAGATTATTAGTTGTTTTGCTTTTTGGCATTTTATATGTTTGTGTTGATGCTGCTGCTTATTGACTGTCATTATATATTAATACCTATTTTTCTAGCTATAAAAAATGCTCACTCAGTTCTGGCTGGCCAGAATCCAAAATAATGCTTAGACAGAATATTATTTTATTTTTATTTAATATATATGAAATACTGATAATTGTCTGTTATAAAGCCTTTTTAGCTTTTCCCATATAACATGATTAACATCAAAAAACTGTCAAATAAATAAATTACTGGATGGAGCATGTAGGAACATGTTAAGTAAAGTTGTATAATGCGAAATATGTATGCAAAACTGTTAGTGTTGTTCATATGTTCATATTCTTACTCACACAAGGGTGTGAACCCATGACAATCTGGAGTTTTTTGTTTTACTGTACTGCCTATGTGCAATAAAATATGTGCCGAAAGTTTTCATTATCGTAAATGAGAATTGTGGGTGTTTACCATACAGGATGACCTCCAAATGATCGTCCTTTTGATTATCACAGTGCTTTGTACAATACATTGTAATAAATATTGTATTCTCTGCATTTGATATTTCACTAGAAGCTGTGCAGCTGGCCATAATAAAGCCATTTCTATGGTTCTCATCACCAAGTTGAGACATTTCATGTGATCAGCATGTGATACTTTCCAACTAATCTCTTTATTCCTTCTACTTAAGCTGAAGTACTACACTGTTTTGTATTGTATACACTATTTTATATGATATGCACCATTTTTATATTGCATGTGTCTTTACTTTTCTCTACACACCTCTCTAAAATAATTTGTCTTTCTCTTTATTCTCTATTTCCTTAGTACACATCTATGCTCTTTTCTCTACATACCTAGCCAACATATCTTCTACTCGTAAACTGCAGGCATCCTACATTATCCCTAAAATATAGTTTAGCAAGCAACTCTCCCTAAGTACCACTTAACCTGCTAAGCTGAACTTATATCCTGACCTCTCACTAACACTTTCCTACCCTTGCCCTACTACATCTACCAACTATCACTTCCGCTACATATTCCATAACTTACTCCTCACATTATCCATGGCAAGATACCTCCAGAACTGCTTAATATATCTTTATCTGTAAAACTCATAAGAAACTTGGCTTTTGATGAAAATAAGGACTGCACATTCAGATTTTCCAAGTCAACAAAGTAGAAAAACAAACAAACAATTTATATTTATTGAATATTCTATTCTACCAATTTTTAAATTTTTAAAATTATCCTTGCTGATTTATTGTTTTTGCATTAGACAAATCATAGTGACAATTCCAGTGTGGATGCATGCAAAATAGTGTTTGCATCTTTAAGTTTAATATGAAGTGTGCTTGCCAGACCACACTCAGTTTTGAAAATCTTTAAATTTGGGTAATTAATACAAATTTCACTATATACAATATTGAAATAAATAACAGAATCAATGGACTTCACAAAGTCTGCTAAATTGTATTAATGATTTTAAGTTGTCAAAGCATAAAGCAGCTATGCCATCAGTTAAATATCTGTATAAAAGCATATTACCATTAAAAGGATTTTCCATGTCAAAAGTATACACACACAAATATATATGCATACAGTATACATACATAATTGCATACTAGATTGTCATGCATCATCATGAAGAAAGAAACAGGTAGTTATTTTCAGCATACATATATCCTATGTTGATTTATATCATGTATCCAGATGATATTGCCCCAGAGGGATCATATACACAGTAACCATCAGGGCCACAATACAAAGTTTTGTGGAACTTCCAAGGTTATACCTGACTTTTCAAGGAAATTAGATTAAAAAAAAAACATTTCTTTAGATCTGTCCATCAGACAGAGGAGCAAAGCCAAACCATAACCTGTTCCTCTACTCAAAAACAAACCAGTAAATAAGTATGACATTATAATCCATAAAATGAAATGCAAGAGAAACAGCTCAAAGAAGTTATGAACAGAACATAATCTATGATCACTGGATCTAAGGAGATCATTCATGAGATTGATAAGGACCATCTGGACTGACTGCTACCAAATAAACCATGAGTATCTGAATGATCCTCCTGTTATATTGGCACTACTTCTACTAAAATCTTGCCTAAAATGCAAACATTTAAAATGGATCTATAACTGTCAAGTTTAGATGAATTAATTGCATAGCACTAATCTCACCAGATTCATTTGCATACAGGGATAAAGCCCTGACTAGATCCTGGGTGACCAGAGCTCAATTAGCTGCTTGGACTTCTGTTGAGCTGGTTCAGAAGGGAACAGGAATGATGTGTCATTCTCATACTCATTTCATTTTGGAGGTAGAGTGTGGGTACTTCCAGAGGGTCATGGTGGTTTTATGAGTATCATTTAGGTAAGTAAATAGCTAAGTTCATAGGTACATACTAGGCTATCTGCCCTGGGGCCTATATAAGCCTAGCCGGAAAGGTTCTCTGGCTTTCACCACCCAAGAAAATTATTTTCCTGTGCCCCTGTCAAGCAGTGCTGCAGAAGTGATCCCCGGGGTGAATTTTCTATTTCCCATCCAGTCATCAAGGTTTTTCTTAAAGAGGGCCAATGAGGAGCTTTGCTTGACAGGAATGGAGAATTTGTTCCAGAGTATAGGGAGTCTCTGGGACAGGAATCTATCTCTCCAGCATGTTCTATTTATTGTGGTGACAAGGTTTAGGTCCATGGAGCATGTGGTATGGAGAGATTGGTATTTCTTTAAGTGCAGCATGTCCAACAGCTTTGTATGTTAGGCAGGGATCACCTCTGAGTAGGCGATATGCAATGCAGTAGAGCTGGGGATTTTTGAGACGGTCTGCATTTCACATCTGTTTGAGGCCGGTAATCCTCTTAATGAGGTATTTCTGTGGCCTTTCCAATTGTTTTAGGTGTCTTGTGAGATGCATGCCAAATGGTGCAGTGTACTCTATGATTGGTCTAATGAGGGATGAGCAGACAGGAACAATGACCACCTTTTTTTTAGAGGAGAACCCTTTTGTGATGAGGTGTGCCACGTAGAAGGATTTCCTGACTACTGTGGTGATGTGGTTATCAAAGGAGAGACTACTATCCACCTGTGTCCCGAGGTCTCTTATCACATTTCAGTGTTTAGTGAGCTACTGCTTATGTGGTAGTTCATAGGTACCGAGTTTTTCCCAAAGGGGATGACAATGCACTTCTTAGCATTGAGCTTGAGGCCATGACTTTGACACCAAGCATCTGTCTCTGTGAGGCCCTTTTGTAGAAAGTCAGCATCATTTGGTGATTCTATTATGGCTCCCAGTTTGCAGTCATCTGTGAACTTTGTTAGTCAAAGACCTTCTGTGTTGGCCTGCACTTCAGAGAAGTAGATGCCAAACAGGAGAGGACCCAGGACCGAACCCTGTGGTATTCCACTTGTCACTGATCTGAAGTCAGACTTGGAGTTGGCAACTTTTACTGTGTGAGTTCTGTCAGTGAGCCATTTGGCCACCCATTTTGTGACATAGGGGTTTATGCCCAGTTTAGTGAGTTTATCAATAATTCCAGAAAGGGGATGGTGTCAAAAGCCTTGGCAAGGTCAAGATAGGCTGTGTGCACTACCTTGCCCTCGTCTACGGCTCTCGTGACTGTTTCAAAGAAGTCAATCAGGTTTAGTAGACATGATCTGCTTTTTAAAATCCCAAACTGAGTGGGGTCCAGGTTTTGGAGATTACCTATGTCTTTGTTTATAAGCTCCAAGATGATACATTCCATGGCCTTGCAGACCAGGCTTGACAGGCTAATGGGACGGTAGTTACCGGGGTCCATGGTGGCATCCCCTGTGTGGAGTGGGATAACTGTCACTGTACACCATACAGTAGACACATAGCCTGAGGTGCAGCTATGATTGTACATGACACTTAGATGGGGTGCCAGTTTGTTCTGTAGTTCGTGCAGTATTCGGTCTGGGATGTTGTCTGGTTCCATGGATGCTGTGTTTTTGGCTTTGGAGAGGGCGATCTTTACTTGTTCATCCGTGATTACAGGGGCTTTAAATTCTTCCAGTATTAAGATTGGCCCTGTGATCGATGAGAGGGGGGTAAAGTTAGCACTGAACCTATCTGCCAGGATGTTGACAATATTGGTTGGTTCGGTATATTTAGTGCTATTCTGCTGCAGCTCAGAGCAGATATGAATGGTGCCATTGAGATTTTTGATATAGCTGTAGAACGCTTTGTGGTTGTCTTTGGACTCAGTGGCAATTTTATTTTCATAACTGGCTTTGGAGGATTTTATGAGGGATCTCAGCTTCTTGCTGAGGCTGACCAGGGAGCTCTTCCAATTTGGGGTTTTTACTCTTTTTTGCAACAGCTTTTTCCTTCTGTTGTAGAGTTTGTTTATGGAAGGTGACCACCAGATTGGCTTCCTTTTTTTGGAGGATAGCATCTTAGTTCTGTTGGGGATGGCACGATCCATGCACTTGTGTATGTGCTTATACAGTGCATTTGCATAAGATTCAGCAGTCATACTTCTATTATCCATCTGGGTGGCTGTTGTGAAGTTTGCCACTTCTGTCTTAAGTAGCATGAAGTTGGCTTTGGAGTAGTTTTTGATGATGGTTTCCTTAATGGGGGGTGCGGGTGGGATGTGGATGTCTAGGGTGATTAGCTTGTGGTCGGATCTGACCAGTGAGGAGTTGATCTCTGACGTGTAACACCAGTTACCCATATTGGTAATGACTAGGTCCAGGATATTGCTGCCCCTGGTGGGGGTGTGGACAAGCTGATCCAAGGTGTTGGAGTTTATGAATTCCAAAAAACATTGAGCGAATGAGTTGGTACATGAGTAGCTTTCCTTGTTGATGGTGGGGTAGCTGAAATCACTCATAATTAAGGTATTGGGTTGTACCTTAATATTTTTCAGTATCTTAAGAAATTTTGGGGCATGGTGGGTGATCTGTAACAAACTACAACCTGGATTGCAGTCTTGCCCAGTGATAGTTGCACTTGGATAATTTTGGATGCATTATGTTGAGCAACTAGCCTGGAGGTGTCGATATCCTTGATGAATATTGATGCACCTCTGCCTTTAGTGCTTTGGTCCAGGTTAGGTGGCCGAAAGGTGTGGTATGAATTATAGCCTGGTAATGTAGAGGTGCTCTCTGGAGCCTTAAGCCAGGTCTCTGTTACTGCATAGATGTCAATGCTCTCCATTTTTAGGATTGCTTTAAGTGATGCATTTTGAGGTTTAGACTTCTAGCACTGAGTAGCATTACCCTCAGAGTTTGCTTGCTTGTACCTGTTATGGTAGTGGATTTAGCATTTGAACCTTGCCTAAAAAAGGCACTATAGGGGTGGCAAGAGCCTTAGCCAGTATCCAAAATCCCAGGGGTGACAGGTGCAGACCATCTCTGGCAAAGCATCATGGTCTGTCGACCATGTCATCTCAGGCAGACAGATACTGGATCCCCTTAGAATGACACCAGAAACTTAGCCAATTGTTGAAGTCAATCATTTTGTCCTTGTACTGTGGTATCATTTTGGGTGAGGGCAGGATGCTACTCAGGGCTAGGGTCTTGGCTGACTGGGCTACTAGTTCAGAGAGCTCCTTCATGTCTCTTTTCATGTAGTCCAGAGAGGTGCATCTCAGGTCATTCACACCAATATGGATGATGACAGAGTCCTAATCATACTTGTTGTGGAGTGACCTGAGTGCATGTGTTATGTGGCAAACCTTGGCACCCGACAAGCAGATGACTGTAATCTTCCCTTTATTCAGCCTGGTGAGTGGGACGTCAGTGTGTCTGACTACAGTCACCTATGACTAGAGTGTTAGGTACTTTGTTTTGCCTTATGGGCTGTTGCTGGGTGGCATACTGGTGTTTTGGGCTATGTGTTGCTTTGGTTGTGTTGGTGGGTGGTGGTTGTTTGGGTATCTGCTTTGGGGGTCTCTGTTTCCTGTTTAGATTTACATTGAGAACCTCCATGTATGTACGTACGTGTTTGGTATTGCTATGTGTGGCTATTGGTGGTAAAGGTTTTAGGGACTATGTATTGAGTGTGGTATTGTGCGGGTGTTGACCTTCTCCTTTTGATTGGCTAGTTCAGTCTTGGTTGGAGAGAGCTTAACTTCCAGCTTGGCTATATAAGTGCATCTCTTGCAGGTTGTAGTGTCAGGTGGTAGGAGGAGAGGTTTGTCTGTGTACATGAGGCAAATGCTACATTGCCCCAAGATGCCCATATTCACCAGGTGTACAGGAGAAAACACTGGGAGCTGACCCTTGGACATGCCTTGATAAGAGCTTATTTAATTTAAGTACTGGAACTGTTTTCCTGCTTACTAGACAAGGAAGGTTGAGTGCTACAGCAATTTAAGGATGATATAGTGCTTACAAGTAGCTCTGAGCTATTTCTGGGTACAAAGTGCCATGTTAGAGTGCTGATACTTGAGAGACTGACTAGATCTTAGGGAAAATTTCAAGAGCAGACCTTGTAGCTCCGGTAATAGATTTACCAGTGGTTCAGCGGCGATACACAGAGCGCATACCTGCACAAACATGGGTTTTAAAGCAGGAAGTTGAAAGGGATAGAAGCAGCCCAAAACAGCTAATAGTACAACAAAACTAGAGCTGTAAACCACTCTCCTAACGATAGATAGGCTGTTCAGAGCTTACCACTGCCACTGATAGGCTGCAAGACTTCCCTCTATCTCTGCAAGGTCTGGTCCACTCCCAATACAAAACACAGTCCAGAAATCAGCAAACCTGGGATCTGGACTATACTAGTTTAAGGAAAAGTTAGGAAATGAGGAGGCAGACAGAATTTTTGTAGTAGCTATTTTTTTTTCAGAAGTAGAGAAGTAAAAAAAAGCACAGCAAAATACATTAACAAAGCTCTAAAAGGCTACTGCACTTGAGTGTGTAGCCTGTAACAGTGAATACAATTTGAAACAAACTATCTGGTAAAGTGCAATGTACAAAACTGGCAAATCCATTATGAAGATTTAATTCAGAATCAGATGGACAGAAAAAGAGGGATGTACAGCCATATTTGAAGGGGCAGTGCACATCCACAAAGGTGATATCAAACAGCATGTCTGTAGGTAGTACAGACAAAAGTAAAAAAGCCACTGTAAGTTGCATTATGGAGTCAAAAACCTGTACATGGAGAACCTAAGACTTGTATGTAGTAGCATAAAGAAAATGGGTGATACATTTTACTGCCCTTAATTAAATATTTTGGCAGTATGTTATAATATTTTTATTTAACCTCTTAGCCAGAGTAATGAATTATCTCAAAACTCAATAAAATACGCTACTGTATATGCTTGCAAAATAGCCCAGATACATTGTAGTTTTCAATAAATAAATATTTTTCTTTTTTTATTTAAAGAATAATACTAAGGCAAATAACATTATGTTAGGGAAAACATTTTGATAGCATATTTTATTTACTAATGAAAGAATTACTCTGAATTAATTCAAATGGCCTCTATATGAGCTTTAAGTGGAGCCTGAAACGAAGACTGCAATATGCTGATAAGTATCAACATTCATTACCATCTTGCATTGCATAACCACTGATGTCATCTGTTTAGGAAACAATTCAGGTCAATATTCTTCCTAAGTTTGGAGACGGACACTCATGGAGACAGACCTGTAGTCTTTCTAGAATATATTATTTTTATAGGTCAGCTTCATTAGTTAGATGATATATTATAAGACTTAGGCAATAGTATACAAGAAGATCACTACTCACACAAACAACATTATATTTTATTTTTCTTAAAAATCATCCTTTTATACTTTAATGTTAGGAATTGTGATCAATTTTTTGATTTGACTAATACTTCTACACTCTTTACCTGCAAGCAAGTATAGAAGTCTTTGCAATAAAATCTCATTCGTAGGCTTCCACTTTGAGGGATGAAAGCAAATGCACCAAGGATCAGAATCCCTGAACTGCGTTTGATGAAAACATCTTTCTGAAAAATATCTCTTTAAGTATTTTTTGAGGGTACAAGTCCTCTGCACCCTCCCTATGTGGGGGGGGGGTCAAGCCTCTGACCCACCTCAACCAGCTCTATGGTTGAACCAATTCGAAGGGAGAAATCCCCCAAAACGGGAATCAATCCCAGCACGACTCACCAACAGTGATTTTATATGGAGGAATTTTGATCATCAGTGAGTTGAAGCCTGAGCAGTTGAAGCTTCAGAATTCAAACTTTGTTCACCAGTAAGATAATCCATTCATGATTTGCATAGTAGGTTACCTTAAAAAGAATTAGTTCAACAGTCCCTCCTTACTCCATAGGACTAAATAAATAGTAATTTTAATAGGATAGTAGATGGTGCTTACATATTTCCCTTTGGTTTTGCAGAGTTTTTCTTATACTATAAAACTCATATACCACAGCGTTGTAAAAAGTACTTTGCAAAAAATTAGACTTTAAAAAAAGCTTCTATTCTCCCCAGCAGTAAGACACACACACACACACACACACACACACACACACACACACACACACACACACACACACACACACACACACACGCACACACGCACACACGCACACACACACGCACACACACACACACACACACACACACACACACACACACACACACACACACACACACACTATGAATGCACCTATTCAAGGCACACGTAGAAACACATGTACGCACACACATGCACATACACAAACATACTTCTTTAATGTTGCAATATTGTACAACATATAAAAAAATATAGTAGAATACATAAATAATTGGATAGATGCTCAGTAGCATGTTACTGCATACTTTGATGAATGAATACATGATGCAGACATTTTGTTTTTGCTTATATTCTATTTATATGTACAATCATTGTATAATTTCTTGCTATTTATTCCCTCTAAGCTTTCTGTCTTCCTGTTTATACTTGCTATTATTACACTGTATTCATTCTAAGTGTATCTTTTCCATATTACTTGTGAAGCAATTGCATCTACTTACAACTTCTACCTTTAGCCCGGATCCCTGTTGCAACCCACTTCGGTTTTTAACAAGTAAATAAACAAACAGATGCAGGGGAGTCACTTAAATCAAGAAAGCTATTATTCTTCACATATGAGAAAAGGTATAGTTTTCTTTTCCACATTTATACACTTATCAGACAGATTCAGTGAATGTAGAATGTATTACACAATTTACTGGACATCATTAGGGTTCAGTTAATCTGTAAAATCACAAATATACTATTCTTTACCATGAGGCAATACTTTCAGTTTTACTGCGAATGATTTTTCTTCATTAAATGTTTGGGGAGTTTGACTTGACAGGAACAACAATAATGACTCAGAATAAAGTACAGTTGCGGAAGTCCTACTTGCCTGTAATAGTATTTGTTTGAATTTCACACTGCCTCAGTGGCACATGAAGTTCTGTGCCTGTACAAACTATCCACAATGGCAGATTTCCAGATCTCAGAATTCCCTTCTCTGACTCCCTGTGAAAGGGGATCGGCTAAGCATCTCCTATCAGGGAAGCCTAACACCTGTCAGAGAAAGGCAGTTGTTCAGGCTTGTAGTGCTAAGTGGGAAGAACCAAGATGGAACAGAATCAAGAATTGCCTGAAATCAACCAATATTTAGCCAGGAAAAAAAAACAAAAATAAATCTAACCACAACAGCACAATAAGGTTGGATGCCAGTGAACTACTTATACAAATTAAAGGGGATGTTAGGTGGGTGCTGTCATTGAGGCAGTGTAAAATTCAAACAGCTACTGTTACAGGCAGGTAGGACTTATGAAGCTCTACTATGTTCATTATTAACACTACCTTAATGGCATATGGGAAGATTCCCAAAGCTTATCCCACTTGATATGAAGCAGGATAACAATCCATGAGCTTCTGGACAACGGTCCTCGCAAAGCCTGTTCTGGAACTTGAAAAAGAATCTAAATTGTAGTGAATTGTAAAGGTATGAACACAGGACCAAGTTTCTTCCTCTAGAAACTTCTAGAGTTCACTCCTTTCCAATATGTCACCAAACTGTATAAGACTGTGGTGGAATGTGCTTTAACCTTTCTTGGAATAGATTTACCATGGTTGGAGTAACAAAAAAAATTGCAGAGGACAATCAGCAAACAATTATTT
Organism: Protopterus annectens; assembly: GCF_019279795.1. Taxonomy (NCBI): domain Eukaryota; kingdom Metazoa; phylum Chordata; order Ceratodontiformes; family Protopteridae; genus Protopterus; species Protopterus annectens. The sequence goes on along the minus strand of NC_056731.1, from coordinate 1,332,141,257 downwards.
GTGCAGAAATAGACTGACCCTTCTTAGCCCCAGGGTAGGAAATAAAACAATAAACAGCTGTTCAGCTTTCCTGAAAGGCTTAGTTCTGTCAAGCTAGTACCTTAACTGCCTGTTCACATCCAAGGTATGCAGAATGTTATCTGTCTTGTTTTTAGGTACCAGAAAGAAAATTGGGAGATTGATAGCTTGATTCAGGTTAAATTTGGAAACAACTTTTGTCAAGAAAGATGGATTATTGCATAAAACTGCCCTGTCCTTGTGGACATCAGATAAGGCTTGCCCAATATGAGAGCTTGCAACTCAGAGATTCACCTTGCAGATGTCAGAGCAATAAGCAAAACACTTTCCAACTGCTGAACTTTAAATCAGTCTAAAAGGAAGGTTCAGAAGGAGATAAGCTAAATTTTTCAAGAACAAAGTTAAGATCCCAAGGAGTAGGAATTTGTGGATCTCAGGGCAACATTCCTTTAATAAACTGACAACAAAAGGAGTTGAAAGAAGGGGATTCATGGTCAGACAAGCTGAGATGGCCAAATGATGCACCATGTTAGATGCGTAAAATAAGCCATCATTGTGTAGCTCACAAAAATATTTAAAAACCAGAGGGGCATACACCATATCAGGCCCTCTATTGTCAGTTAGGTACCAATTAAAAAACCTCTTCCACTGGTAGACATTAAAATTTTCTAGCTGCAAGTTTTCTTGCATCCTTCACTACCTGCTGCACATTCTCATTGAAAAAGTGCCTAAAAAGTATCAGGGCAGAATGGTCCAGGCTATCAGTTCCAACAGGTATACTTTAGGGTGCACAAATCACATCTCACACTGTGTGAGAAGATTCAGTGTGTGAGGAAGTGTGTGGTATTTCCCTTGGTCAGTTCCATTAAAAGGCAGAACCAACTGTGCCTGCGCCAAAAGGGGGATACTACAATGATGTTTTGATATTCTTTTTGAATCTTCGGAAGAACTTTGGGTATGAGCATCCTCCAGGATCTGATTAGTCTGTCTGCCACTATATTTTATTTTGATGGGATGTATGAGGCCTGGAGTATCAGCAAATGTGGTAATGTTAGCCCCCAGGCCATCACTGCCAAATGACAAAGAGGGTATGACATTGTACCCCCTTATTTGTTCAGGTACCACATGACTGTGGTGTTGTCCTTGACTATTAAAAGGGAATCTGGAGACCATAACTGTTAAAGAAATTTTAAGGCCTGAAACACTTGAAGGACTACATTCACCTTGCACTTGAATTCCCATGGATGCAATGATACAACAAAGTCATCTAAACTTTAACCACATTGCCAAATAAACCTCCACAAAAACCCTAGATAATTTAGATTTCTAAAGACTAAATTATTAGATTGAACCAACATTTTCTCTGAGAATCTAATGCACTGCTAATTTTAGGAAGTGGTTCACTAGCCAAAAGGGTTTTACGTGCAGTTTTATAAACATCTTCTAAGGCTGATAATAGAAAAGAAACAACCAAAACATATGGAATCTGATCCTCAATAAGATTATACACTTTGCCAGTCTCTGGCACATCTCTAGATTGCTTCCAGTCAGCTACATCTCTAAACCTAGCTAGCATCTATGGGAAGATGAATATCTGCTTGGGTTTTTGAACCTGTTCATCTTCCAAAGAATCAGGTTGGACAGACTCAGAGTGCTCACTGTTGTCTGTATCAGAGTCCTCATCAAAATCTGCAGCCATAGATTGATCTCTAAAGAAGGTAGCCCCATAGCCATTCTGAAAAAGAGCAAAGTCTCTGAGATTAGCTGATTGCAAAACACTCTTAGGTAAGGAAACCACATCATCCCCATACATAGCAATAACCTGAATGTCTGCAGTGTGGTAAAGTTTTACTGTGAATTACACTGGTGGAAAAAATATCTGGGGACGGGGTAGATGTCTGACAAGAGGTCTTTTACCCAGGACATCTCCTGTACCTAAAGGATTTGGTTCTCCATACCTGATTCAGGTACTTGAACAACGCTAAAGGATGTGTCTGACCCAAGTACCATAGAGAGCTGGGGGACCAGACTAGAGGGTGATAGGGTAAAAGGTAAGTGGTCTGTAGATTGGCTGAAGGCAACAACAGATTCACAAACCATAGGGTTATGTTTTTGCTGTTTTTTTTTCCTTTTAGGTGCAACTGGATTTAATGGAAGGGGGTGGTGGTGTGGCTACCGTAACAGGATCTATCCCGTCAGGGTAAAAAATACTAGGCAGGATAATAAACATACACTATTAAGGGCCGATTAAGGGCTTCAATGATAGAAAATGCAAACAATGGCCCCACACAGGAAATAGGGCTAAACTGCATAAAACTGGCCAGAAACAGTTTAAAATGCACTAAGCCTTGCTCTACAACCTGTGCAGTGTAGTAAAGAACAGCACACACAGTCACACTACCAAGTAAAATTCACTTGTCCAAATAGTCGTTATTAAATCCTCTCATACTGTAGGACACACAAGAGAATTAGGATGAGAGATGAATTTCATAGTAATGTGAGCTCAGTACCACTGCATCCACCTTGCTCAGTAACCCTGAAGCACACAGAATATTATTTGGTGCCAGGCTAAAAACTATGTAGATCCCTTTGAGTTCACCAGCAAACATGGCCTTAACATCAAACTGTAAAAGTCTCCATCATCACTAGGATTTTTCAAAATATTTTGATGAAGGCTGTATTTTATGATAGTGAGGACTAAAAGTTAATCCATGTCTACGGTTAATCAAATCTTTTGCTGCACACACTAGTCTTATACAAACCAGTGAATACACAACAGTTCATAAACATTCATTTATTCACCGATTATCTTATGAATCTGATACAGTACGTCAGGGGAGCTGAATCCTGTCCCAGCACTCATTAAGTGCAAAGTATAAAAATAATGAGGAATGGAGCACCAACTAATTGTGGAGTACACACACGCATGCAGGCATGCACGCACATACGCATACACACACACACACACACACACACACACACACACACACACACACACACACACACACACACACACACACACACACACACACACACACACACAGACACACACAGACACACAGACACACACACACACACACAGACACACACACACACAGACACACACACACACACACACACACACACACACACACAGACACACACACACACACAGACACACACACACACACACACACACACACACACACACACACACACAGACACACATGCATGCACACACACACACACACACACACACACACACAGACATACACGCATGCAGGCACACACACACACACACACACACACACACACACACACACACACACACACACAGACACACACGCATGCAGGCACACACACACACACACACACACACACACACACACACACACACACACACATACACACATGCACACACGCGCACACACACACAGACACACACACACACACACACATGCACACACACACACACACACACACAGACACACACACACACACACACACACACACACAGACACACATGCACACACACACACACACACACACACACACACACACACAGACATACACATATGCAGGCACACACACACACACACACACACACACACACATACACACACACACACACACACACACACACACACACAGACACACACACACACACACACACACACACACACACACACACACACACACACACACACAGACACACACACACACACACACACACACACACACACACACACACACACACACACATACACACACACACACACACACACACACACACACACACACACACACACACACACACACACACACACACATATCCACACACTAAATAATCTACAATAATGTCAATTTATCTACATCATATCAAAAGGATGTGGGAAGAAGTCAGAGCATCCTGCACACACACACACACACACACACACACACACACACACACACACACACACACACACACATGTAAACCAAGCAGTGTGGTCTGGCAACACTTACCACTGTTCCACTGTGTTTCTAAACAAATTATGTTGCAATACATCATTTAGGATCTCTTTTTTAGGGGGTGGGGTGGATGCACTGCTTTCAGTTATCTATTATGATCTAATATGCAAATGTAGGAAAAAGGTAAAAATAGGTACCCGATGGCTGCGACATGTTTGCAGGCAGATGCCAAATACAGCCCTCTGGTATTCCTCTAGGTTCCTCCGTGTAGGGCAATAGATGGGTGGGATGTTTCCCATTTCCACACAGATACCAACTAAATGTACTGTTCTGCTAGGTACATAACTTACATATTTAAGTTGGTCTTGTCCAGATAATGGAAAACTATAGACAAAATCCCTTGCAGACCTTGGGAGGTACTAAGACAAAATATGCCTAATAATGAAATCCTCAAATGAGGTTTTATATCTGCAAAGGGGAACCAAATTATAGTGTTTCAAAAAAGTATGTAATATCGATCATGTAGCTGCTGCAAAAGTTTCATCCAAAAGTAGTTTTAAGAGAAAAGTCTGAGCCCTGACATTGTGCACTTGGGTTGGCTGGTAAGGATTTATTGCTGCAAGAATAAGAAGGTAATACAGACCAATAACCACTTAGATAAGGAAACTTTGGCCATCTTTTGGCATTTATTTCAGTCTAGAAAAGCAAGAAAAGAATTAGTCATCCTTTTTGAATTCCTTAGTCCTCTGAAGGTAAAATCTGAGTTGTCTATTACATCCAAGCAGTGAAGTCTTACAATTCTTTGTTAGAGCAGTTTGGTAAAACAAAACACAGGTAAGTGAATGGATTGATTTATACTGACCTGTGTAGCAACCTTCGGCATAAAAGATGGTTTAGTTCTATGACATAGCCTGTTTTTATAAATTACAATGAAGGGAAATTCATGAGGAAGCAATATTTGACTGCTGAAGCTGCCCACAATTACAATGTGTGTACCAGGAATATGGATTGCTGTGACAAAATAATGTGAACAGATGGCCCATTACCCAAACTGTAAGACTTCTTGGCAGAAGAGTAGTAATAGGTTCTCTCTTCCTGTTGATGTACCATACCACTGCCATGTTGTCAGGCTGGATGCACACTGTACCTTGAGGGAGATGGTCTTGGAACATCTGAAATGCAAGACATGTATGTGGATTTTGACCTACTCTGCAGTCCACATCTTCTGGATTGTTCTGTTGGAGAAGTCCCCACCAACAGCCCAGTAAGGACATCTCCATGGTCAGAGTGGCTTTTGGGATTGGTTAAGCAAAAACGTTTCTTAAACATACATTGTCCAGGATTTCTCACCAAGACAAGTGTTGTCTTTAAGTCTTTGAAAGTTTTATGTTTTTTGTCATGGGTTCTATCCCTTGACACCAATGAGCCCCCCCCCCCCCCAGTGTCAGTTGGAACACTCTTATGCACAGTCTAATATAAGAAACTGTTTAAAAGGAGGCTGCTGTAAGGCCTAGGACTTTGCGAAATTATGCAGCATCTGGAGCTAGGACTTGGGAGAGGTTTTGGGAAAGATAGATACTGTTTGGACTATTGCAGAAATTCTGCCTGTGAAAAATGGCCAACTGCCTTACCATATGCAGCTGGCAGCCTATGAATACAGAGGACAAGAAAGCTCCAGAACCTTACATTTAAAATAAGCATATAATCACATTCCTATAGATCCAGATCTTAGACTGTTTTGTCTTTTACCAAACACAGCTAAACTGGAAGGGTCAAGAGCTTGAACTAAATCCTGAGCTAAGTCCAATAAATCATTTGTGTCCAAGGTGATAGAAACTGAAGAAGAAATATGTCTATGTTTTTGCTTCTTTTTCCTAGAAAAACCTCCTAATGGATAGGCACAGAATTATGGCTAGGCACATTCCCTGCCCCTTCTCCCAGGAGTGAGAAGAGTGTCTCTCCCTTGCTCACAAAGAGCAGTCCACTACACGGTGAAAAAAATGTCTAACCCGCGACTACATGCAGCTGTAGGGACTACACAGGATGCAGCCAGTGAAAAAGATGAGTGGCCTGAGGAAATAGTAATGACCACAGCAGTCACCCATCTGTGGCAGAGGAACTTTAGCAGCCTGCTGTGGTGGCAAAGGCAGTTTGGTCATTTTCTTCTTTTTGTGGCTGGAAGAAGGAAAAATTGAGGAACTGGTAGGTTGTTCCATTGTTAAGCCAAAAAAGATGTTAAATTCCATGAGAAGCCTGGAAGCAGTAGTTATTAAAAGGGTATGTAGTAAGAAAGTTTTTCTAATACAACACAGAAAAAAAGCACTTCAAACAGTTATGCAAGCCTGCACAAGTAAATAAAATAACTTTTATCACAGATTTCTACATGCATGGCTCCCAGAGGTCAATGTCTGAGAAGGAGAAGGACATTTTAATTTATGGGCAGCATCCAGTGAGAGTTCCTTAATGGGCTCCTTCATTTAATTTATTAATGAAGGACATGGATTTTGAGTCTATAGCTTTTCCTACAGGGGACAAAATACAAGTGGATTTATGTTTGATTTTTTATAAGTTAAAGTTGCAATGCTGGCTTAAAAGTGACACTGATTATGGTGCCAACAATATTCCTGAACTGGACAGCATGTAGAGTTTTGTGGCTGCTAATGAACTTTCTCCAGAATAGGATTCATTTGATTGTGAAATGTTTGGGGATGAGGGGAAATGGTGATTTTGGTCTACTGAGTATAAGTTACCAGAGTGTTAAACTGTCCCCTGTTGAAAATGTAAGCACATTTATCCCTTTTATTTTGAATCATGTGGCAAATATTTTTTAAAATGGTCTGCAAACATAAATTGTATGGTGAATTTAAGACACATATATTAGATCCAAAATAATTTAATTTAAACAAAAGTGAATTGATTAGCCTTTCATAACTTGAAGAAAATACATGATAAAACTGTTGCTTGTTCTACTGACAAAGGGGCAGGAGGGGAATATAGTGTTTATGAATACATTTGATTATGACAGAATGTGTAAAATATTGTTGAATGTCAAGAGAAATTATTTTATGATTGATAATACTTTAATGTATGTTTTTCAACAGCAATTTTCTGATTTGTTAAATAGAGGTTCAGAATTAGATTTTCTTTTTCGTGATGCTATATCTTTCTTATATGAACAATGTCCTTTGGATGCAAGTTTTTATACCATCTATAAGATTCACAAGGATAGATGTTATCACTCAGGGAAACCTAATATTTTGTGGGTGGAGGGTTTCTAGTACATGTTGGTAATCTATTGGATTCCATATTCAAGGTTTTGTGGCTTTAGCTGATTCTTTTGTTAGCACACTAGATATGGTTAGAAAGGCACAAAAGATTTGTTGGGAGAATCAGTTTTACTCGTTAAATATGGATGCTAGAGATTTATATACAAGTATTCCTTTTGGACTGGGTTGAAAAGCAGTTTCACATTATTCAGGAGAAGGTCGCTTTTCATATTTTGTTATACTGTTACTTCATTATCTGACATGCAGTGTTTTTAGATAAGGTCAAGACTGTTTTTTGTAACAGTGGGGTACAGCATTGGTTGCTGCAAATGTACCACCGTATGACAATATTTTTATGTTTGTTTTCAAGAGAAGGTTTACGCATAGATTTCAGTGTGGATATTTATACATGTTACACTGAGGAATTCTTTTTTTAAATGGAAAGGGCACCAGTCCTTACTTAGCTGTGCATTTTATAGATAGGCTGACTGATGATGATTAGGGTTTGCAATTTATGTATTATAGCAAAGAAAAAGGGCAATTTTTTGGACATTAGTATTACAGTAGAAGACGGGCAATATATTTACTCTTAATTATACAGAAAAGAACTGCTGCCAATAGTTTCTTACATGAGAGGAGTGCTCATCATAAACATTTGTGTGCATGCGTGTGTGTGTGTGTGTGTGTGTGTGTGTGTGTGAGTGTGTGTAAATATAAATATATATATATATATATATATATATATATATATATATATATATATACACACACACACACACACACACACACACACACACACACACACACACACACACACACACACACACACACACACACACATGCATTTCACAACAAACATGTAAAAATGTACTAGAAGGGGAATGGTTGGTGGGTGGGGCTTCTGCAGCAGTGAAAAATTCCAATATCTACTGTTATAGGTAAGTGCAACTTATATACCTGTACTATGTTCATCATTCCCACTGTTACAGTAGCCTATGGGTAGATTACCATACCTTATCCAGTCTGGAAGGAGGAAAGGATAAGGGTCCTGGAGTCCATGGAGAATGGTCTTAGCAAAGCCAACTCTGGAACTGGAAAAGGAATCCAGCTTGTAATGCTTTATAAATGCATGGATGGAGGTCAAATTTTTTTCTTCTAGAATATGTATAGTATCTACCCGTTTCTAGTGTTGCATACTGAGTTAAGGCTCTAGTAAAATATACCTTAATGCTGCCTGGAATAGATTTTCCATGGTGGGAATGGTGACTTAAAGAAAAATGTCATGGATATTCTGAGTTGCCATATAGCTGAAACACCTGATATCCTTAAAGGTCATTTAAGCAATAACCCACACCTGGATGTGGGTAATGCTGGATTTACCCACAGTTGGCGTGGTTTAGTCATGAGGGCAAAGCCCAAGTGGCCAAACAAAGACAACCCTGCGTAAATTCAGCATTAACCACACCCAGAAGTGGGTTATTGCTATTATACAATGACATTAATTAAGAAAAAAATACTTTGTTTTCTTAAATAATGGCATTGTATAATGCCTCCTTACTGCCCTTACGTAGCTGTCCAGTATTCTGCGGTAGTTCTGATGTACTGAGCATGCGTATGCTTACGCAGTACATCAGAGCTGTGGGTGGAAGCAACGGAGAAAGCAAGATCTCCGTTGCTTTTTAGAAAGTGTCTTGCTATGTTAAAGAAGTTTAACATAGCGAGACAGCTTTAAAAAAGCAACAGAGAAAGTTCTGTTGCTTTTTTTAAAGCTGTCTTGCTATGTTAAACTCTTTTAACATAGCGAGACACTTTCTAAAAAGCAATGGAGATCTTGCTTTCTCCGTTGCTTTAGAAAGTGTCTCGCTATGTTAAAGGAGTTTAACATAGCGAGACACTTTCTAAAAAGCAACGGAGATCTTGCTTTCTCCATTGCTGTAAGAAAAAAAAAGACATACTAATGGAAAAAGTTCGGGTGACCGGACCTTTTTCCATTAGTATAAGTCTGATTTACAATGTGCATGCTGACCAAGCAGTGTGCACGTTTTGGAATATTAATGGGGGTCATTGTATAATTGCATATATCCTATGTTGCCTCTAATACAAGGGGTTTAAGGCATCACACAGTGGAAAGTCTAGCCTTGCTAGATTTTGCTTTTGTTTTTTTTACTGAATGGTGGGAATTGTAGGAAAAATAAAAACAATAGCAGAGAACAATCACCTAGAAATAGTCTGTTTAGATATAGGTTGATCTTTTTAGTCCCTGAATACAAAACAAAGAGATGGTTAGCTTTATTCTATCATGATAGTATTTGAGTTGCCTATGCACATCCAGAGTGTCTAGAATATTTTCTTCTTTATTTTATGGTTAAAACAGGGAGACTGATGGCTTGATTCAATGTGAACTCGGAACCAACTATGGTCATAAAAGAGGCATTTTTGAACTGAGTGGCCTATTTCTATGGAAAACCAGATAAGCTTCTCTCACAATGAAAGACTGCATCTCAGATAGTCTTGCAAATGTCAGAGCAAAAAGAAGAACCATGTTTCAGGTAAAGAACCTTAAATCAGTCTGACAGGCAAGTTCAAAGAGTGACATAGCCAGCTTTTATTTATTTATTTATTATTTCCTCACTGGGAAAGTGGACTGATATACTGATCCTTTTCAGCAATGACCCGAGTTTAAAGAGTCAACAATATTATATACAAATTGAGTATGTGGCAAAATTCAGAACATAGTAAGACAATGCAGATAGAGTAACTTTAAAAGATCGAGTCAGAATGCATTAAAAAAAGATATATACAAAATGCAAGCTAAAATGTGCTTACAATACAATGCAATCATACATATAATACAGAAAACGTCTATATACATGTGAAATATTTGCATATAAAAGAGGCTTATACATTAAGAGGCATTTATTAAATGGATTCTAGTATTCATGATATGGGAAAGATAAGTTACCTAGCCATTGTCATGGTGGCAGATGTAGGTAGATTCATGTTCTTTAATTGCATCTTTGAAACTTTTAATGTTTTGTAGATTTTTGATGACTGTAGGCAGTTGGTTCCTGATAGCAGGTCTCAGTCTAGAAAAGGCTTTCTCGCCTACAGCAGTTTTACCTGCTGGAGTGAAACTATTGTTCTGTATACTTCTGAGTACATGTGGGTTGTCTTGTAAAGCTAGTTTAAAAAAATATTTTTTTTTTCTTGTAGCTTAAATAAAGGAATCATGACAATCATAAGAGCCATGAAGCCTTTGAACAGAAGTTTGAGACTAACTGGAGAAGCTCAAGTTTTTTTCAGACAACAATAAAGATTCTTTTTTGTCAGAAAGGCCTTTTGATGAGAAGTATCAATAAGGCAGCAGAGAAACACAGTCTGTAACATTTATCTGGAAGGCATGATTGGCCAGAAAAGACATAACCCAGGTTAGAGACTCTGACATTTGGAAAAAGAATCTGAAAATACAAGTAAGTTATATAAATAAGTAAATATGTAAATCACATTCAATCTACAATGAGCTATGATTGGGGATAGACATTCTGTAAACACCTATGGCTCTGCAGATAATTCAAAGGATAATACAGAGAACCTCAAAAATTTCCTGAAGCATGTGGCTAGGGGAATGACATAATAATACACATCTGTTAAGTCTTGTATTACCATGTAACTCATTGGGGGAATGAGGGGTAACAGGTGCTACGGGGTCAGAATTTTGAAGTTTGGTACATTAACTTACAGGTTTAGAATTGAAAGATCTAGGACTGGTCCCAAAGATGCCTCTTTCCTTTGCCTGTTTGACTTACATACACTGTTTCTATGACTCCTGGGGTATGTAAAGACAGAGGAAGAAGAAAAAGAAGTAAAATATTCTGTTTGCTTCAGAAGGTGAGAAAGAATACCCCTGAAAGGAGATTTTTAAATCCATTGCCATCTATAACCCCCCAAACCACTTTTAACACCCACGGGTCTGAGACAATCTTTTGCAAAAGGGGGATGTTGGCAACCAGCTTCTGGGATAGCTCTTGGGAGATACTGGATGGAAGAAAGGAAGGGGAGCAAAGAATGCTGCCATAGTCATTCTGTAATGTTGGTCTGTCCCTTTTTTTCTGAAAGTTCACTTGTTTCTCATTGTTAGTTCTCTCTGGCCATCTCTTGTTAGTTATTTCTTTGCCAGAATATGATTTATTTTGCTTATTTGGCTTTTTATTAAAAGAGGGAAGCCTAAACACTTTGCACTAGGGAAATAAATCTTACATATTCCTTTAATCAGTTTCCCTGTTTTATCAAATTGTTTGAGAGACTATATAGCAGAACTAAGCAATGTCTCTTGTCTAAAGTAGAATCTGAGATTTCAGACTTTACCTCATTAGCAAACATTTGGTTACATACCCAGTTGTATCTTCAAAACACTGTAACAGTAGAAGGTGCTCTAGACATAGTATCACCTCTATCATACACATTCTTCAAACATCTTTGGATACCTGGGACAAGGTAGAAATAGTTTGATTCAGAAAACTATCTTCTGTAGGAAGTTTGGTAGCAAAAACCATCAGACTGCCCATATAACAACACATAAACTTCCCAGGTATACCTGATAACTGAGAAGTCTGAAAGCTAAAGTGGAAGAACAAAATATTGTCTTACTTAGGCAGTACAGCACCCTGCCTTTCTAGTCACCAAGAGAAGGGTTAGTGTTCAGGATCAGCCTACTGCCAACAAGCAGAGCGGTGGATATGGCTAATGGGGCTAATCTAAGGTGAAAGAAAAGAAATGTATTATTCATTTTACTCATGATCTACTTTTTTAGGCGCTGATGGTTGGGTATCAGGATGATTACACATACCATTCAGCACATCCTCCAAAGGCTGGCAATATAGGATAGATTGCTGAGGAATTAATAAGATCTATTTGTAACATGTCATAATATTCTTTTAGTTCAGGGAAATCGTCTATTTGTTCCAATAAAAATACCTCATTCACTCTGACTATGGTCTGATTAAAAGAAATTTCCTCCACAGAGTGATAAGAATTAATATTTTCCTCACAGTCAGAGAGTTGGGCTGGTGAATCTGTAGTAAAAGAAACCCTGTCTCTATCAAAATCAGAATCATAAGACTGTTTCCACAGGAAGTTCTTTACAGGGGATGCCCACCTATAATTGTTTCTGGAAACCAGGATTCATAGCCTGTAATGCATGCCTTGCTAAGGTAAGAAAATCAGATTTCTTAATGGTAATTACTTCTTATGATAAGCAATGTTTAATCTTTTGTTTTTCCTTCCAGAAGTCTCCGTGGAAGAAGATTGACTCAAAGGAGGGATGTCTGAATGGAATACAGTCTCTTGCCTCTGTTATCCATGAAGTCCCTTCAGGAGTGTTTCCAAATCCTAAAAAAGATAGTTTTCTCATGCCTGGATCAGACACTGGTACATCCAAAAAGAATGTGGCTGACCAACAATTCATGATGTCCAAAAGGACTACACCAGAAGAAGCCAGACAGGTAAGAGAGTCATCTGAGGAACAACCAGTTGCCACTAAAGATTCACCCACTACCAGCAGAAGCATAGACCGAGCCCATGGCACCAGCAAGTATTTTTTTTCTTTCTGGGTAAAGCAGGAGTGGGACCAGCAGGATTGGAGTAACTATGCATATTATAGCCAAGGAGGAGATGACATAAGCATTTAGCATCATTGGAAAAATTTGGTATGAAGGTAAGCCGTCACCTAGTGTACACAAGCAGCAGCACACCTACACTCACACTTCTTATCCCAGCTCCTTCATAAAGTAAAAGCACAAGTAGTACATGGATTGCATTAGTACTCCTTTTGCAATGTTAATTACAGTGACAGAAAATAAGAAAAAATGGCACATAGGTTGTCACAAAGACAACAGAAGCACAGCACTGACAAAACACATTCCTGCCCATCCCAAAGTAAAATGTTTAGCCACAAGATAAAACTTAATACAAGTAGTGCATATATTTTTTTACAAATATAGCCCCCAAATAGTGAAATAATACTAGTACCTAAAATAGTGATGCCCGAGAGGAAACTTCTGATATAAAAAAACAGGGGTTCTGCAGAGTTTGTTTGTATATATGTGTGTGTGTGTGTGTGTGTGTGTGTGTGTGTGTGTGTGTGTGTGTGTGTGTGTGTGTGTGTGTGTGTGTGTGTGTGTGGGTGGGGTGGGGGGGGCAGCAGAGCTTTGTGAAGCTGACCAGTTATTTTTTGGACAGGAAAACAACCCATACAGCCCAAAGGTTACTTCAGTGATGGGAATGATGAACACAATAAGTTTTACAGCCATGCTGCATGTGGATGCATGCACATTCCCTCAGATTTATGTAATTCTTCTTGTTAAGACTCTATAAATGTTGAGTCCTGATTCAAATTCTTTAAGCTGCTATGCAGTGCAACAGTGGCACTTGTAAATAATGGCAGTTTCATATTAGCAAATTTCCTTAGAAAGTTGCAGTTAATTATCCAGTAGAAAGTAGGAATACTCCAGGTAGCTATATCCAGAGGCTATATCTTGGGCCTTGTTAGGTATTCAAACAGCAAGAACAGTAGCCTAGATCAGTGAAATGAAATATGGCAAGTGGCAATCTCATTATGCTAGCTTTCAGCTCAAGCTGTAAGTAAATGGCACATTGCTGCAGCTGAGGTTGCAGGATAAAAGTAGATGCCAAGAAATTGCTTTGTACTTCTAATTAACAATTACTTGATATCTACCACCCAAAAAGGTCAGTAGGCAAACTAATCTACAAACACTCCCTTGCCCATGCTTGGAACAAACTTCCCCTTGACTTACGTTCAATCTCCCACACCTCACACTTTAAAAATGAACTAAAAGCTTATTTTCTTAATTCCAGAACCTGCCCTTGCCATGACCCTACCTAGTCTTCCTTCCCTTTATGTACCCTCAAAAGGACCATACTTAGTACCTCATTACACCTCTCTCTCCAATGTGTCTACTATGCATTTGCACAATTTTATACAAACAAAAATGTTAATTGTTGACCTATTGAACTATATCAATGTAAAATTGTTACTTAGCTTCTTTTTAATGCAACTTTAACTTTATGCATGTATCCCAACATATGTGAATCATTTTGCTATAACTGCTATTATATCAATATTGTTTAAAATTGTACTTGTTTTAAAATGTATTACTGGAGCTTTTCTCCTCGGGTCTCCACTGAAAATGGGCCACAAGTCCAGTTGGACAAATCCGGTTAACAAATGTCAATAAATAAATAAATAAAATAAATAAATAAAATGTTTGACCATTATCAGAGCCTGTCTGACCATTCTTACATGTAGTCACTCAGTCAAAGATAACTAGAATCTGTTTTATCTATGAAAGTGCTTTAATTCCTGAAAAAAAATGCAATTTACATTATGGCAGGAATTTGTTGACTATGGCTATGATGGTTACAACAACGATAGCAAGATACAGAAATCTACCATGTTTAACAAACAAACAACCACATGTAGATTAAGGACTGAACAACCGGCTACAAGTTAAATGCTTCTTGAGCAAATGAAGGTAAATTCTGCAGCATAATTAAGATCAAAAATCTCGCAAGTACTTTCCTGAGATACAGGAAATACATTTTGCAGAGTGGATAAGATAAAAACTCTCTGCAAGTAGAATTTATAACTTTCATTAATATTGTAAAGGCTGTTAAAGTAATTAATCAGTGGAACCAGATTTGCACAATGCACTTAAACTCACTCAATTTTGTATTAAAAGCCTACGAATAAGGAACAAAATATTCTGAGTTTAATTTGTGCTGCTCACACATTCTGCACCCACTTTAGCTATTCCATGAAATTCAAAAAGTAGTTTGGGCAAAATAAACTATACAGGAAGGATCAGGTCATCAGAGAGATTTGGTCCAGCTGGAAGAAAATTTACTACATAATGTAACATCTGTAGAAACAGAAGAAATAATTCATCAGAATCTTATGCAAAAAAAGGCTTTGAGAAAATGTATGGAAACATTATTACTGATTGAAAATATGTTAAAGAGAGCCTGTCAAATCTTCAGAGATCCTTAGGAGGCTACATAAGTGCTAAGATATGATGGCAGTGGGCTCTCTCTTTTTTAATTTCTCCAAGTATTTTAGGTTTCTAAGTTCATGAAATGAGTATTGTTTCAATCTTTGATATCAGCCAGAAGTGCTCTTTGCAGCACCTGCAATGTGCCTAGTAATGACTCCTTCTGCAATTCATATGGAGTTACATGTATCGGTAACACATCTAGGTATGATTTAAATTTTTTTATAAGACCCATTGCACCTACTACTGTTAGAACTGTCTGGGTATTCTTCTTCCACATTGCTCTAATTTCTGTCTGCAAATCTAGGTATTTTATGACTTTGTGTCTCTCTGTACATAAGACATTGTAGTCACTGGGTGTAGCAATTTCAGTGATCAATGCTACTTTTGTCTGCTTTTAATGGACAACTATATCTGGTTTTCTCACATCTACTTTTGGAATTGTTGGTAATGGATGATCCCATGTGATATAAACCTCATCATTTTCCATGATGCTTTGTGGCTCATGTTTCCAGTGATTTTCATCTAGCTCAATATTATAATGTTTGCACAATCCCCAATGCAATAGTCTTGGCACATTATTATGCCTTTCAGTATACAGTCCTTCTGCCATTAATATATTACAACCAGCAGCAAGATGTGTGACTGTTTCCAGTTCTGTTTTACAATACCTACAGTTGTCTGTTTCTCCTACATGTTCAATGGACTTTGTAAACTAACTTGTACGTAGTTGACTATCTTGGGCCGCCAATATTAACCTTTCATCTTTTGGTTTAAATTCACCTCTCTTTAACCATTCCTACATTTGATCCTGATCAACATGACGTTGTTTCAAGAATGTTCTGTACTATATTTAAGCATTTTCCACATTTCTTGCCTTCTCATCTGATCCTTCCCCTTATATTTTTTCTTTTGTTTTTTGGCACATTTAGTTGCTGCCTGATTTTGATCTACTTCTGGTTTGATTTCCATTCCCACTTGATGCCAATACGCTTCTGCTAAACTAAGCAGGGAAGTCGTCTTAGACTTATTCTCCTCATATTTCAAGACTTTCACTACATTAGGTCTTGTGAGGTCAGCAGATATGTATGCAGTCCCAAGATTGCAGATGTAAACATGTAGTCAATTTCAAGGAGGCCCACACCTCCTTCAGAAGGGGGAACATATTGTCTTGGTATGCACTTATTTTTATAAATCATTTGATGAGCATGAAGCATCCTTCTTGTTCTCCTGTCCAACACCTTTTGGGGCCAGTCAGTCAGTCCAAAACTGTATGTTAGGACAAAAAGAGCAAATTGGTTTATATGTTGGAATTTGTTCCTAGATGTTAAAACTGTTTTCAGTATTAATTTTATTCTTCTAAAAAAATGTCTTACTAAGTTTTATTTGCATGTGTTCATGTTTTATTGTTCATCCTTCATCAGTTTGCAAATATTTACATACTCCCTCAACTTCTTTTATATTACATTATTGGTGCTGCAGCTTTCTTGCTTTAAAGGTTGCTTTTGCATATTCATCAAGAGCAAATGACATTCTTATATCAGTTCCTCATCTGTAGAACTATAGAGCTATGCAGTTTTAAATCATCTACAGAAAGAAGATGTGAAGTCTTTACAATTTGTTGTTTTCTGGTAACCAAATCGTAGCCATGACCTAATCTGTTAAGTAGACAGCTTAATGGATAAAGGGCAAGACAAAAGAGCAGTGGTGACAGAGAGTCACCCTAGAATATTCCCCTGTGAATTTTTAATCCTTGGAATAATAATTTGTCCTTTATCCTGGCTTAACTGCAAAGTGGTTTTCCACTGTTTCATGGTAGCTGTAATGTAATCAATCAGTATAGAGTGCATCTTATACATTTTTAAGCACTCTTCTATCCATGAATCTGGGATACTGTGAAATACTTTTTTGTAGTCGATCCATGCCATACTTAGATTCTTTCCTTTTTTACAGTTTCTCTACTATGACTTTATTTAATGGCAAATGATCCTTTGTTGTATATTACTTTTCTTTTATTACCCTTTTGTTCTATTGCCATGATTGAGTTTTCTTCTAAATGACTATAAACTCTGTCAGCATCAATTCAAGTGTATAGTTTATATGTTGTTGGAAGGCAAGTTATTAGTCTATAGTTGTTAGGATAACTTGCAGGTTCACTCTTAAGTAGGAGTATTGTTTTTCCTGTTGTTAACCAGGCTGGTGTCTATTTGGGGTGTGCATATAAATAGTTCTTACTCATGACTAAATATTCATATAAAGATAGACAGGGTATTATTATTATAGATGTGTTTTTTATGTATTATGTATTATGCAATATTTATATTCTAACATTTATATTTGTATAAGGATGTATAGGTTTTATTTATTTAGTTTTATTTATTTACTTATATTAGTACTGTATTTTAATTGACTATATAAATGTTTAATTGTTTTCTATTCAGGGTTCTGAGACAAGTGCTGTTTGTTCGTGTATTACCAACGTTGACTGCTTTTATTGCCGTTGCTGTTGTTGTCGGTATATTGCTCGGAGCTAGCTTCATTCATTATTCATATAAAGATGTTAATATGTTTTGCCAGAAGTTATGTTCTGCATCTCAGCCTGGGGTTTTCCAGTTAGGAGCTTTTCTTAACTTTGCTTCAATCTCTCTGGCTGTTAATTCATCCCACCTCATATCCTGTACATTTGAACTTATTATTCTTTTACTTCTTCTATCCATTTAGCATCTTTGTTATGTTCTACAGGATCTTCATAGATATTTCTCCAAAATGTACTCATTTCTTTTTTTGGTGGTGTTTTAATCCCTTTTGCCTCCTTTCCCACCTCTTTTGAGTCATCAATAAAGTGCTCATTTTGTACTTTTCCATTATATTTATCTGCATATCTTCTAAGTGTTTCTGCCTGTGCTGATATTTTTAGTTTAGTTTAGTGCATGATAGATCCTGTTCTGATACTGCACATTGCTTTTATCACTTCTGTCTTTCTGAGTGTTTTTGTTGAACTGTACCCTTTTCTATACACTTCTAAAAGTGACACTTCTTGTCTTAATTGCTTTATAGGTTCATAGGTTCATAGGTTCATAGGTAGGTACTAGGCTATCTGCCCTAGGGCATTTATAAGCCTAGCCAGAATGTTGGCTTTCACCTCCCTTTTAGACTAGATTCCTGAGCCTCTGTCCAGCAGGGCCATAGAAGTGATCCCAGGAGTAAATTTATGATTACCCATCCACTCATCAAGATTTCTCTTGAAGAGGGTCAGTGAGGGGCTCTGTCTAACATGGACTGGGATTCTATTCCAGAGCGAGGGAAGCCTTTGGGATATGAATCTATCCCTCCAGCATGTCCTGTTTATTGTTGTGCTAAGGTTTAAATCCCTGGAGCGTGTAGTTCTAATGGAATTGGTTTTCTTGAGGTGGAGCATGTCCAACAGTTCCAGGTTAGACATGGCCTTGAATGTCAGGCAGAGGTCATCTCCGAGTAGGCAGTAAGCAACTGAGTAGAGTTGGAGCTTCTTTAGTCGAGCTGCATAGGGCATCTGTTTGAGGCCCACGATCCTCTTGGTGAAGTATTTTTGAGGTCTCTCCAGTTGTTGCAGGTGTTGGGTAAGGTACATGCCAGATGGGGCATTGTACTCAATTATGGGCCTGATGAGCAATGAGTAGAGGGGCACAATGACCTCTCTTGATCTAGATGTCAACCCTTTTGTGATTAGGTGAGCTATATAGAAGGTTTTTCTAACCACTTTGGCAATGTGATTGTCAAAGGAAAGGCTACTATCTACTTGGGTCCACAGATCCCTAATTACTTCTTTGGTACTTAGTGGATTACCTCCTATGTGGTAGTTTGTGGGCACTTTGTTTTTCCCAAAGGGGATGACTATGCACTTTTTGGCATTTAGCTTGAGGCCATGGTTCTGACAACAGGTATCCGTCTCCATAAGGCCCTTCTGGAGGATGCTTGTGTCAGCTGGAGAGTATATTATGGCTCCCAGTTTCAAATTGTCTGCAAACTTGGTAAGCCACAGTCCTCCCGTGTTTGCCTGTACCTCAGAGAAGTAAATACGGAACAAGAGGGGTCCCAGGACTGAGCCCTGTGGGATGCCACTTGTAACCAATTTAGAGTCGGACATGGCACCCGCAACTCTGACCATGTGAGTTCTATCCCTGAGCCAGTTTGCAATCCATCTTGTGACATATGGGTTAATATTTAAGCTAGTAAGCCTATTTATGATGCCAGAGTGGGGTATTGTGTCGAAGGCCTTTACGAGGTCCAGGCAGGCTGTGTGGACTACCTTTCCCTCATCAATGGCTTTGGTAACTGTTTAGAAGAAGTCAACTAGGTTTAAGAGGCAAGATCTTCCTTTAACAAAGCCAAATTGGGTAGGGTCCAGTGTTTGGAGGTTTCCAATATCTTTGTTTATGAGATCCATGATTATGCACTCCATAGCCTTGCAGACCAGGCTACTCAGGCTTATAGGGTGATAGTTCCCAGGATCCGTTGTGGCGACACCTTTGTGAAGCGGGATCACTGTTGCTGTACACCATTCTTTGGGTACTTTACCTCTGGTAAGGCTGAGTTGGAACAGTGAATTTATGTGAGGGTTTAGTTCATTTTGGAGCTCGTGTAAGACACAGCCCAGGATACCATCCGGTCCCATTGATGCTGTGTTTTTTACTTTGGAGAGGGCTGCTTTCACTTGTGTGTCTGTGATGTCTGGGGGATTGCATTCTTCTGAGATAGACACTGGCTCTTTTGGGGAGGAAGGCCAGGATGTTGGCAATGTCAGTGGGTTCAGTGTATTTTTTGCCATTTTGCACCAGCTCAGAGCATATCTGAGAGTTGCCACCCAAATTCTTGATGTAGCTAAAGAACTCCTTGTGATTATCTTTAGAGTCTTTGGCGATTTTTCTTTCAAAGCTAGCCTTTGATGATTTTATGAGGGATCAACGTTTCTTACTAGTACTGATCAGGGATGCCCTCCCTTTTTGGGATTTTGCCTTTTCATGTAATAGTTTCCTCCTTCTGTTGCATAGCTTATTTATGGCTGGGGTCCACCAGACTGGTCTCCTGTTTTTGGAGGAGTGAGTCTTGGTTTTACTTGGGATGGCACGATCCATGCATTCCTGTAGGTGCTCATAGGTGCGATTGTAAAGGATTCTGCGGTTTGGGTAGCATTTTCCATATGCACGGGGGCTTTGAAACTTTCCACTTCGGTCTTGAGAAGTGTGAAGTTTGCTTTTGAGAAATTTTTCACAGTGGTTTCCTTGGCTGGGGGTGGGGTCGGGATGTGGATGTCCATTGTGATTAGTTTATGGTCTGATCTATCTGATACTTCCATGATGACGTTCGATTTCTCCCCTTTCTTTCCCTGTTTTTGTGGTAAGACTTTTTCTGTTATTAATTTAGATGCACAGTAATATATCCTATATACTTCTGTTATATCACATGAATATCTATGGATGGTCCTAATTACTGTGTTCATTTCTTTTATCAAACTTCTAACTTTTTGGGTTTTATTGACTTTAATATGTAGTCTGTTTTTTTCTTTGATTGTAATATGTCTGTCCATTTCTATTAAATCAAGCAACTCTTTTCTTGGATCATTTTTTTCTAAACTGAGGGCACATTCTTTGTTCTCCATTTCCTGCGAGCATTCTATAGAAAGTTCCAGAGCATCTTCCTGTACCACATCCTCTTCAGTTTTATCCTGTGTCATTCGTTGATCTTTGAGTGCTCACTGGCCTATCACTCCAGCACACTGACTGCATCAGAGTTGTCACAGCTTCCCATTCTTTCTTTTGCTGTGCAACTTCAACAGAATGCTTGTAAGGGTTTGCTATGAAAGGCTTCAAGGTATCTTCATATGGCAACTGATCAGATGTTTCCTGCTCTCCTGGTTTCTCCATAATTTGGGGATCCATTGCTCTATCCTGCTGTGATGTTATCTGAGTTAAATTTTCTACACTGAATCCTTCATTTTGCAGGTAATCCATAACCTCAGTTTCTATTTCTTTAACTTCTCCATTACTATTCCTCTTTTCTACTTTTCCTCTTTGTTTTCTTATTTTTTGTACTGTAAAATTTTCCATGTCCAGATGATTTTGCCTATATTTCTTTTCAAATATTTTTGGCATTGATCTTTTTGTACTGATTAGTTTTGCCTTCTCCTTTGCATAAATATTGCACCATATTAAATATCTTTTTCTTTCCCATGTCCATATTTCTTCTCCGGATGTCTCTTGCTCCTCCTGTTTCTCCTTACTTTGGGGACTCATTGTTTCAGCATGCTGTGATAGAATCTGTGTTATACTTTCTGCACTAAATCCTTCACTTCACAAGTATTCCATAACTATCTTTTTTTTTTAACTTTTACTTTAATAATCTTTTCTACTTTCCCTCTTTGTGGTCTTATTTTTT
This sequence comes from Protopterus annectens, assembly GCF_019279795.1. NCBI lineage: Eukaryota > Metazoa > Chordata > Ceratodontiformes > Protopteridae > Protopterus > Protopterus annectens. Next base: position 1,332,119,563 of record NC_056731.1, on the reverse strand, counting down.
TATTCTGAACTTTTACATATCTGGATGCCTTTGCCTGTATTTCTCTTCAAATATCTTTGGGACTGCCTTTTTTGTGTTGATAAATTTAGCTTTCTCCTTTGCATAAATATAGCACCATATCAGATCTGTCTCTCCCATGTCCATATTTCTTTGTTATACCTTTCAAAAATCTTGTTTATATTTTCGCACTTCCTCAGTCACATCTTTCAATCGCTTCTTCTTCCAAACAGCCTAAGGTTTCTTGGTCAGTATAATGTTTTTCATAAATGTGTTGTATTAATGAACACACATTTTTATTTGAAGCTTCTATCAGTTTTTCTTGTGGAAGTATTTTTCTTTCATCTAATTTCTCTTTTAATTATTTTGTATATCACCTGTCTGGAAATTCTGGGCTTCTTGCATAATAGTAACAATACATAATTCTTTCTTTTCCTCAATAGTCCACTCGGCTGTCTTTATGGCTCATTTCTGGCCTATTAGTTTTTATGATTTTTGTGGACTGCTACTTCTTTCTGCAACAGGGTGGCCATACTTCCCCTTGGCCTGGCCTACCTCATTATAGGAAAGTTTATGTATCATGATAATTGTACAGTGTGATTTATTTTAATCCTGGCACCAGTGCCCCTACCAGGATTAGGCACATTTTTATCCTGGGTCTTTTGCACCCCGCTATCATTGATTATTTTTAACCTACTTCTGTCCATAATATATGCTATATAAAATACAGTCTATATATCACTGTCGTCTTGGTGAAATTTTGTGAAAAACAGGATCTACCTCATAAAGGTACTCACCAAGATTTGAGGATGAATTAAATTCCAGCAATACTACTCTCTTTGGATCAATGAGATGTTTCCACTGAACTCAATTACCAAAGTCAAACTACAAAGCCTCCAGTAACATCTCCCTGCAGCGACAGTAAGCAGGCTGTATATCTCTTTATCAACTGATGAAAATATTCTAAAAGACATTATATTTTTTACGTCTTTGTAAAAATTCTTTAAGATCCTCATTGAGCTAATTTTTTAAATGCATATACTTTAAAGATCCAGCTTGCCACTTAGAAGTGAGAACTCAAAAAAAAAATGAAAAACAATCAATGCAGAAAAGTCAGTATTCAGGTTTCAGGGATAGTGCAGAACAACCAATTAGTCAGAAAAGTCATGGGAAGCTTCTAATCCAAGCTTGCTGTTCCTGCAGTTGGTCAGACTAAACCTGCTACAGATTCTAATATTTTTTTTTTATTATTTTTCTAAAAGAGCCAGACCTGAAGTAGCATCATACTATATTTTAGCAAATGCATTTGACTGTAAAGTTACAATTATTATGTTTTGTTTGTGACAATCAGTACTGCTGTTTTAAAAACAAAGTAGCATGTATATCTTACTGCCATAAAAGAACTACTCCTGTACTGGCAGTCAGACTCACACACACACACACACACACACACACACACACACACACACACACACACACACACACACACACACACACGTGTGCGCACTCACCTGCATGCATTCAAATGTGCATGCAAACTGTGATGATAGGAGGACTGCCAGTCATGCCAGGAGAAGTAGAGCCATGGATGTATGACTTGTGCCAGCACAGCTAGTTGGAATTTGGTAAAGAATTATATCCCATTTGTATATAAAACTGATTTGTACAGATGCTTGTGCTGAAAATGTATTTGTGAGGTTAGCTTGTATTAAAATGTATCAACAGTGCACCCTGCTGGAATGAGAAGAAATGTACATGCATTATTGCAACTGAATTAAATGTATATGTTAATAGAGGACACTGAGACAGCAAAGGTTAACCAGCTTGCTTACTTTAAGAAAAATACGGGAAATATAAATGAGCTGTTAAACCATTTGAACATCACCTGACAGTGCTGAATAGGACCAAAGACTGGGTCTGAAGGAGGTCTTTGTTCATTAGCTCAGTAAAGAGGAGACACCTCAGGCACTGCCATAAACATTTAAGATGTGTATTGTTGCCATCTATGCTAAATTCCTGTCTCAGCTTCAAAGGGGAATACTGTAGATCAGACCATGTGTATGTACCTTTAAGAAGTATTTCTAGATGTAGCACATGCATATAAATACTGAACACATGCAGGCAGCAGTGCCATTTTGAGAGAACAACCAGAGTGTTAACATGTATGAGTTTGGTAGTCAGTCTGTTTATAAGTTTATTTAAGTTTAAGTTACAAAGCCTCATTTCTGATGTGTTTGTGTGTAATAAAGCTGCTTGAACAGAACCCACAAATGTTTTTCTGTTTTATCCTGACCAGACAAGTGACGTGGTGCCAGAAGTGGGATTAGAATAGCTACTTATTTTGGCCATGAGGTGCAGAGTTGAAGGTGAAGACAGACTAAGCAGGTTTAGTGAAATGGAGCACAGACAAAAATGGGGGAGAAATGAGCTAAAGGTAATGAAAACTGCACAAATGATTTATTTGGCACAGAAAATGAAAGGGTGCATTTATAAGTCACAAAACACATTATTAATCAAATGATACACAAAACATATTATTAATCAAATGAAAGGCACAAGCTGCATTATTAATTACAGGAAATGTTTGAACCATGATATTTGATAAAACTAGCAAAACTATTCATATGTGGCTCAGAATTACCTTTGGTTTGCATGTTCAAAGTAAAACAGGCACAAGAAAAGTATAATGAGCATAATAACAGATTAAATGGGTATAGTGAGTACAATAAAAGGGCAAATTAAGCTTAAAGAGGATGCAAAGTACTGTTATATTGCAAAGTGCAGTCAAAGTACAGCCATCTTGAAAAGTTTCTTGTGCTGTGTGTATTTATTCCTAGAGTGCCACCATTTCAAAGTGTTTCATTTCAAAGTGTTTCTTACTCTGAGCTTTTTCCACTGTCTACAGATTATTCACAAAGTACAGTCATTTTGAAGTATTTTTTACACTAAATAGTGGTTTCATAAAGTGCAGTGATTTCAGAGTGTTCTTGTGCTATGGGGACTTATTTGGAAAGTGCAGTTATTTCAGAGTTTGTTGTGCTATTGGGCATAATTACAAGTACTGGCATAAAAGTTCTGGCATATATATTTATGTGTGCATATGTCCATACATAATTTCAAGCACCTTCACTATTGTGTGCTAATATGGCAGAGGCATTTCACAGACCAGGTCAGCTTGTGTTTGATCATAATATAGCAGAGAATTGGAGAATATTTGAGCAGGAATATATTTTCATACAAGCAGCTTTTTCTGACAAAGATGCATCTACAAGGGCATTCATTTTGCTTAACTTAGCTGGGTCAGAAGCCATTGAAAGAGAGCATTCATTTGTGTATGCACCTGAAATATATGCAGGAGAGGGGGGAAACCATCATATTGTGGTACTGGCTGAATCAAAGGAGGACGTGCAGTACTTAAAACATACATTTAGAGAAATGTGCATCCCCAGACAAATGTTACATTAGAGAGGCACTTATTTTACACAAGAGACCAAATGCCTGGTGAAACATTTGCAGCTTATATCACTGATTTGAGAAATAAGGCTCAAACGTGCAGATTTGGTAAGTTGAAAGATGAGTTAATAAAGGACAGGCTTGTCAATTGTGTTACTAGTGCTGCAATGAGAAAGATGTTGCTTCATGACAGTGATTTAAAGTTAAGCAAAGCCACAGAGATTTGTCAAATCCATGAGCGTACAGAAAGCCGCACGAGTATGCTTACAAGTGATGATCATGGTTTCAACAGCCTCTACAGCAAACGTAGACAGTATGCAACATTTGGCAAGCAGAAACAGGTCTAAGCACATGGCTGCTGTAACCCCTGCAGGTGTGGCAGTGGTACCTCATAGCTTTCTAGCAAGTTCCAAGACTAGCTTAGTAAAAAGAGCATGCTCAGAACAGTATAAGGGTGAGTCAACAAAACCCAAGTCAAGTCTTATTGTCAACTGTCATAATTGTGGAGCCAACCATGAGTCTAAAAGAGAGAAGTGCTTAGCATTTGGTCAGCAATGCCACAAGTGTAAAAAATAGAATAATTTTCAAAAGTTTTGTAAATCAAGCAAGCCTCATTCAGTTATTAAGGTCACTCAAAAAAGCATGTTGATCATATAGAATGCTGTAACCCTACTTTCTATGTAGATGGTGTATCAGTGGATAGTGAAAAGGTTAATGCAGTAGATTTGTTTGCAAAGAATAAAGTATTTTGTACTGTCCTAATCAATGGCATACCCACGGAGCTCAAAGTAGATACCGGTTCAAAGTGTATGTCAGCAGAAACATTTGCTAAAGTGAGGGCTGATGAGCAACTTAATTTAGGCAATTGTGTGAATCTTGTAGCTTATGGAGGTGATGAAATTCAAACCAAAGTTCTTAGTAGTGCTTTCATGCTATTCAGCTGGGAATACTTACAGCTTGCACTTTTATGTAGTTCGAAGACATGTGCAATCATTATTAGGTCTCTGAGACAGTTTGAGAATTAAACTGCTTTCTTTTACCAGAGAAGTCCATCACATAAGCACATGTCCCAGTTCCAGCATCACTGATGCTATTTTCTCAGAGTATGCTGATATGTTCGACAACAAGCTAGGCAATCTTCCAGTTGTGTACTCCATGAAAGTAGACCCAGATGTCAGTCCAGTGGTCAAACCAGCAAGAAGAGTTCCAATTCCTCATTGGTCAGATCCGACAACAAGCAAATCACCCTAGACATCCACATCCCACTCCCACCCCTCATTAGGGAAACCTCTGTAAAAAATTTCTCCAAAGCCAACTTCATGCTTCTAAAGACAGATGTGGCAAACTTCATGACACCCATGCTGATGGACAATAGAGGTACGACTGCTGAATCTTATACAGTTGCACTTTATAAGCACTTACATGAGTGCATGGATCGTGCAATCCCTAACAGAACCAAGATGCCATCCTCCCAAAAAGGAAGCCACTCTGGTATGTCCCCTGCCATAAACAAACTCTACAACAGAAGAAAGAAACTGTTGCAAAAAAGAGTAAAACCCCATGATTGGAGTAACTCTGTGGTCAGCCTCAATAAGAAGCTGAGATCCCTCATAAAATCCTCCAAAGCTAGTTATCAAAACAAAATTGCCACTGATTCTAAAGACAACCACAAAGCATTCTATAGCTATGTCAAGAATCTCAATGGCAACACTCAGATCTGCTCTGAGTTACAGCACATGACACTAAATATACAGAACCAACTGATATTGCCAACATTCTGTCAGATAGGTTCAGTGCTAACTTTACCCCTCTCTCATCCCCTAAAGGGCCCATCTCTATACCGGAAGAATCCAAAGTTCCTGTAATCACAGCTGCACAGGTACAAAACACACTCTCCAAAGCCAAGAACACAGCACCCATGGGACTTGACAACATCCCAGGCTGCGTTTTACATGAACTACAGAATGAACTGGCACCCCACCTAAGTATCATATGCAATCATAGCCTCACCTCTGGCTTTGTGCCCACTGAATGGTGCACAGCAATGGTTATCCCACTCCACAAAGGGGGAGTCACCACGGACCCTGGGAACTACTGCCCCATTAGCCTGATGATCCTGGTCTACAAGTCTATGGAATGTATCATCATGGAACTTATAAACAATGACATTGGTAATCTCCAAACTCTGGACCCTACCCAGTTCGGATTTGTAAAAGGCAGATCATGTCTCCTAAACCTGATAGACATCTTTGAAGCAGTCACCAAAGCCGTAGATGAGGGTAAGGTGGTTCACACAGCCTATCTAGATCTCTCCAAGGCTTTTGACACCATCCCCCACTCTGGAATTATAGATAACCTCACTAAACTAGGTATAAATCCCTATGTCACAAGAGGGGTTGCCAACTGGCTCAGTGACAGAGCCCATACTGTGAAAGTAGCAGACTCTAAATCCAACTTCAGACCAGCGACAAGTGGAGTACCACATAGTTCAATCCTGGGACCTCTCCTGTTTGGTATCTTTGGCTAACAAAGTTCACAGATGACTGCAAACTAGGAGCCATAATCGAAACTCCTAATGGTGTGGACATCCTACAAAAGGGCCTCACTGAGACAGATGCTTGGTGTCAAAACCATGGCCTCAAGCTCAATGCCAAAAAGTACATTGTCATCCCTTTTGGTAAAAACTCTGTACCCATGAACAACCACATAGGCGTTAGTCTACTTAACACCAAAAGTGTGATAAGAGACCTTGGGACACAGGTGGACAGTAGTCTCTCCTTTGATAATAACATTGCCACAATAGTCAGGAAATCCTTCTACGTGGCACACCTCATCACCAAAAGGTTTCTCATCCAGGAAAAAAGAGGTCATTGTTCCCCTCTACTCATCCCTCATTAGACCCATTATAGAGTACAATGCCCTTTTTGGTATGTACCTCACAAGACATCTACAACAACTGGAAAGGCCACAGAAATACCTCACAAAGAGGATTACCAGCTGCAAACACATGCCCTTTGCAGACCATCGCAAAAAACTCCAGCTTTACTCTGTCACATATTGCCTACTCAGAGGCGATCTCTGCCTAATATACAAAGCTATGTCAAACCCAGAGCTGTTGGACATGCTCCACTTAAAGAAATCCCAATCCCTCCACGCTACAAGCTCTTGGGACCTAAACCTTGTCACCACAATAAACAGAACATACTGGATTGATAGATTCCTGTCCCAAAGACTTCCCATACTCTGGAACAAACCACCTATCTATATCAAACAAAGCTCCTCATTAGCACTCTTCAAGAAAAATCTTGATAATTAGATGGGAGATAGGAAATTCACCCCGGGGATCACCTCTGTGGCTCTGCTTGACAGGGGCACAGGAAAATTATTTTCTTGGGTGGGAAAAGCCAGGGTACCATTTGGCTAGGCTTATATAGGCCCTAGTGCCAATAGCCTGGTACCTTCCTATGAACCTAGGAACCTATGAATAGCTATGCAGGATAAAGCCAAGGTCCAGCTAGACAAAATGGTGTGGCAAGGTGAGATGTGTCCAGTCACAGATCCAAGTGTGTGGTTGTATTCCATGGTAACTGCTCATAAGAAAAATTCTGATGAAATCAGAATATGCATTGACCCAAGAGACTTGAACAAGGCAATAAAAAGACCTCATCATCCTTTGCTTACAGTCAAGGAAATTGCAACCCTCATGCCAAATGCTACTCTTTTTCTGTCTTAGATGCCTGATTGCAAATCTTCACTACTGACTACATTTTTTTCAGCCTACCCATGTGTAATAATAGTTGATGATTTACTGGTTGGAGGTAATGGTGAAGCAGAGCATGACAGAAATCTCAGGAAAGTTCTGGACAGAGCATGTGAAGTGAATTTAAAGCTCAATCCTCTGAAGTGCATATTCAGACTACCAGAAGTCACTTAAGTAGGTCATTTATTTACCAGTACAGACTTATGACCAGATCCTTCTAAACAAGGAGCCATTCTTGAGGTGCCAGCTCCAAACGATGTCCAAACCTTACAGTGTTTTCTTGGTATGGTTAACTATTTGGACAAATGTATCCCTGACTTTAGTGAGTTTTCAGCACCTTTAAGAGAGTTGACATGCAAAAATGTTGCATGGTCATGGTTAGAACAACAGCAAAGAACATTTGATAACCTCGAACAGCAAATTGCTAACCAGCCTACAGTAAGATACTATGAAGTCCACAAACCAATAGTTCTTTCTTGTGATGCTTCAAAGTTCAGTCTTGGTGCAGTTATTCTTAAATAGGGCAGACATGTTGCTTATTCATCTAGAACTCTTACCCAAACTAAGATGCAGTATGCTAAAATTGAGAAGGAACTTTTGGCAATTGTGTCTGCATGTTCAAAGTTCTATGATTATATTTATGGCCAAGCAATCCAGATAGAAACTGATCATCAGCTTCTAGTCACTATTTTAAAAAAGCCTACGCATTCCGCTCTAGCAAGACTACAAAAAATGATGCTCAAATTGCAAAAGTACAATTTCAAAATGGTCTATACAAAGGGTAAACTTCTTTATCTGGCTGATACCTTATACAGATCACCCAGAAGTAGCATGGAACAGCTTGATGCAGAGAATTTTGACTTTGATGTTATGGAAGTGCATGCTTTTATTACCATGAGGCTTGATGAGCTAAGAAATTATACAAAAACTGATCCAATTTTGCAAAAGCTCAACCACTTCATCAATGTAGGATGGCCATCAAAGCAATCCAGTGTACCACCAGAAGTACAACCTTACTTTCCATACAGAGATGAGATGCTGATGGAAGATGGAATCATTTTCAAAGGTCCAAAAGTTATTGTTTTTACTTTTGTACAGCATGAGTGCATTCAGATTTTACATTGTGGCAACCAGGTTCAGATTCTACCAAAATAAGGGTGAGATGACTAGTATTTTGGCCTTCTCTAGCAATAGACATTGATAAAGTGCTTTCTTCTTGTTCAGTGCACAACAATACTAAGCTGCATTTGCAAAAAGAGCCATTTCAGCTAAGTCAAATTCCTGAACTACCTTGGTCAACAGTAGCAACTGTCATACTTGAGTGGAACAGTCAACATTACTTAGTGTTGGTAGACTCTTATCGCAACTGGTTTGAGATCAATTTGCTACCTAACCTAATGTCCAGTGCTGTTATTACTTTATCCATGTTACTAGCAATCCTAAATATCCTCAGTCAAATGGTCTTGCTGAACGTGCAGTACAGAATGCAAAGCAAATACTGACGAGGTCAAAGTGTGACAATACTGATATCCTCTTGAATTTACTCAGTCTCAGAAATATACCCATGACAATCTACTTGGCTCACCTGCTCAGAGACTTCTATCTAGGCAAAGCAGCCCAACATTTTAAGAAGCGTTCTTCTCAGAAGTTCAGCTATGATAAAATGAGCAGATTTCTTCATCCATTAAAAGAAGTTGAGACAGTGAGGATGCAAACTGTGAAAGGCTTTGATCAAACTGGTCAAGTGAGAGGCATATGTGACAAGCCGAGATCCCACTTAATGGAATATGAGGGTACAGAATACGGAAAAAACACAGACATTTTCTCAGGTATCAAAAATGATATTGCAGCATCGTACCTGTGATACAGACTCTAGATCTCATTGCAATCCAGTGTTTGTACCGACGAACATGTCACAGCATCCATTCCTATTCCTGATTGTATCACAGAAGTCCCCAAAGTTGAACATTCCATGAAGACAGTACCCGTTGCTAGATTCCATTCTGACTTTTATGTCACACGGTCAGGTCGTATTTCTAGACCTAGTGTAAAATACACAGCAATCTGGACATGATTGTTTTATGTGTCTGATTTTGTATAATTAAATATCAAATAATTAGTTCTGTATAACTGCATGTCAAAAGATAATTTCTGTAAATAGCATGTCATTGAAAACTATCATTACATATATGGATTATTTCTTAAAGAGGGAGGATGTAGATCAGAGCATGTGTATGTACCTTTAAGAAGAATTTCCAGATATAGCATGTGCATATAAATTCTGAGCATGTGCAGGCAGCAGTACCATTGTGAGAGAACAGCAAGAGTGTTAACATGTATAAGTGTGGTAGTCAGTCTGCTTATAAGTTTAAGTTTAAGTTACAAAGCCTCATTTCTGATGTGTTTATGAACAGAACCCACGAATGTTTGCTGTTTTATCCTGCCCAGATGAGTGACAGATACTGTGAGAACCTAGAATCAGGTGACCAGATGAGGTCATTCTGCAAGCCATATTGGATATTATATATTACAGGGAAGTATTTTGTATTCTGTTCTGGGGAACGTGACTAGAAAGAATGCTCATGTATTTCATTGTGCCTTGCTCTATCAAGTAAGTAATTAAGCAATAGTAATTCTCCTATATTCAGTCAGAAATATAGTGAAGCTTAGTTTAGAGATTTTTTTTCTTTATTTATATGAGTCTATCCATCGATATTGTTTTCAATATTTCATGTGATTTCAACTCTGTGGTTTACTGTAAATATATATTTAATATTTTCTTGTTCTTTTATTATTTATTATTAAATATATTTAAACTTTTCAAATGAGAGACTGCAGTGTTTGGCGGCCAAAGAAAAGGAGAAGTAGCATTAACATGAGAAGGAGATGCTGACTCTTCACCAGGGTTATGGAGGTAATGGGGAAGGGAATAACTGAACCCCAGAACAATAAAGGTCAGTACATTTCTTCCATAGTTCACAGAGGGTGATGATTTTGATAGTATTATTCATATATTTGAAAGGGTATGCAAACAGTATAATGTTGACCAGGGTCTCTGGGTACAGTTCCTGACCCCCTTATTCCGTGGTAAAGCTGTAACTGCTGTTTATAAATTGTCTGATACTGATTGGTTAAACTATGATAAAGTTAAAAAATGTTTATTAGAATGTTTTAAGTTAATACCTCAAGCTTACAGAACAAAAGTTTTGTGAACATAGACGCAAGGCAGATGAAAGTGTGTGTGATTATATTGCTGAGTTAAGCACTTATTTTCATACCTGGGTGAGTGGGTGTCAGGTCACCACTTTTCAAGGGCTGGTAGACCTTTTGGTTAGGGAACAAGCCCTTAGCAGTTTGCCTGCAGACATGAGAATCTAGTTAGCAGACAGGGGAATGCAACTCTGCAGATGAGCTGGAGAAAAAGGGGATCTCTATTTGGCAAGCAGGGCATCACTGCACAGGAAAGGGATACCCAGGGTTGCACATGATATGAGGGAACCCATGGTGTGCAGTCTAAACCACCCCAACAGAGTCTACCAGTAACAGGGTAAGCCACTAGTTCAGGTACATGGCCAGGATCAATGGTTAAATGTTATAAACGTAACCAGTGAGTCCAGGTAGCATATATATGTCCATGGAGGCAAGGTGGGAAACAAAAGGTGGGGGAGCCAGCATGTGGGAATAACAGAATGCCAATGGTAAATTGTCTGGTGACAACAAGGGCATGAAACTACAACCAGAGTTTGTATCCTATCTTGGTGGATGGAAAACAGACCACTGCCAAGAGAGACACAGCCTCTGATATAACCATTGTGAAGCCTGCAGTGGTTAAAGAGGAGCTGTACTTGCTTGGGCAGTCCACTCCAGTCAGAGCTTTAGGAGTGGTCCCATTCCAAATACCTTTGGCCAGGGTTCACCTTGACTGGGAGAGTGGAAAAGGAAGCAGGCAAGTAGGTGTGTTTGAGGATATCCCTGCAGATGCCTTGATAGAGAATGATTTTTATAATGCAGTACCTTGTGTGCATGCAGTAGCATGCAGTCAAGCTTGGAGACAGGCATGTGGGTCTGGTAGCCTGAAAAAGACCCAGACAGACCACATCTCTGAAGGCAGAACTAGTGTTGTGGCTAATTCAGGGAGGGAGCTACCCTGTAGCAGTGAGTCTGAAGATGAGCCACGGCTGCTGGTAGGTACTGATGCTCTCTTGGACTGGGTGAATGCAAGGGCAGAGGTGACTGGTAGTACCTAATCCGACAGTGAGGCACTGCTACCAGAAGATACTAGACTTCCTGTGGAAGAAGAGTTGGGAAACGTCACAAAGATAGAGTTGAGAAACACTCAGCTCTCAGACCTTACATTACAAGGCTTGAGGGGGTTAGCTAGGAAGGCACCTGAATCTCAAGGAAAAAGGGAGTCTGTATACTGGAACAAAGGGTTGCTGTATAGAGAGTGGACCCATGCTCCAGGGATCTAAACCTTGTCATCACAATGAAAAAAACATGCTGGAGGGATAGGTTCCTGGCCCAGTGACTCCCCATACTCTGGAATAGACTGCCCATACATGTCAAGCAGAGCGCTTCCTTGGTCCTCTTCAAAAGGAACCTTGATGATTGGATGGGAGATAGGAAATTCACCTTGGGGATCATGACAGTTGCCCTGCTAGACTGGGGTCCAGGGAAGTAAATATTGTGGGAAGAAATATCCAGGGAATTGTTATGGCTAGGCTTGTATAGGCCCTAGGGCCGATAGCCTAGTACCAATCTGTGAACCTATGAACCTATGAGGGAGGGCTAGAAGGTGAGGTAATGCAGCAGTTGGTAGTGCTGAGAACCTATGTCTGGCACTTCCAGCCATAGCCCATGACATTCCTTTTTCAGGTCATATGGGCATAAAGCATACCAAGAGACACATTATGCAGAACTTTTATTGGCCGGGATTGCCAGGGATGTAGCCAGGTACTGCAGGACCTGTGAGCAGTGCCAAAAAGTAGGCAAGGCAGGAGACAATTTCATGTCAGTCCTGCTGGTATGTCTGTGGGAGTGCTGTGGGGTGAAGCACCTAAAAACCACACCAACCATCCCCAGACTAATGGTCTTGTGAAGGTTAAATTCTACACTAAAGACCATGCTACAGGAATTTGCAGACTAGTTTAATAAAGAGCCTGACAAATATTTGAACCATCTGCTGTTTGCTTACAGATAGGTTACCCTTTGAGTTGCTGTATGGGCATAGTGTGAGGGGACCTTTAGATTTAATTTGTGAAGAGTGGGGGGTGAGTGTGACTCCCACAAGCAGTCTGTTGTGTCATATGTCCTAAACCTCAGGACAAGGCTTAGGGAACTAATGGGCTTGGCCCAGGAGAACATGGCAGGAGCCCAACAGCAGAAAAAGTCTGGTATGACAGGAATGCTCGAGCCAGAGAGTATGCTGTGGGAGAGCAGGTGATGGTGCTCATTCCTGTCAGACATAATAATCTGCAGGCAGCTTGGGAGGCACCCTTCAAAGTGGTAAGGAAGGTCAGTGATGTTAACTGTATGGTAGAACTGCTAGGCCGGAGGCATAGTCACTAATTGTACTGTGTTAACATGATGGAGCCTTACCATGATAGGGAGGCTCTTGTGCTGTGTATTTACAGTGGATGGCAGGAGGAGTCTGAGAGGGATCTGGTGACTGATCTCCTCAGTGAGGCACAGACTGAGATTTCAGTGGAAGGGGTAGCAATGTCCCAGCTGCTATCCCCTACCCATGTTTGAAAAATCTGAGCAGTGTTACAGGAGTTTGCAGACATGTTCATTGGGAAACCAGAGTGCACCCACCTGGTGCAGCACCATGTGGATACACGGCCCAAAAGACATATCAAGCAGGCCCCTTACAGGGTGCCAGAGTGAGTCAGACAGACTTTGAGGGAGGAGATACAGGAAATGTTGGAACTGGGAGTAATCCAGGAGTCCAGCAGTCCCTCACATTCCCCAGTGGTGCTGGTACTACAGAAGGATGTCAGCACCAGGTTCTGTGTGCACTACAGAAGAGGATATAGTCACACAGAGTCAGATGCCCACCCCATGCCTAGGATAGATGAGGCCTTAAAGAGGCTGGGTGGGGCTAAGTATCTGACCACTATTGATCTGACCAAGATCTACTGGCAGGTGCCCTTGACTCCTAATGCTAGAGAGAGGTCAGTCTTTGTGACTCCTTTTGGATCTTATGAGTCCATTAAGTTGCCCTTTGGGGTAAAAAAATGAAATTCCAGAGGCTGCTAGATCATATCCTAACAGGAGCAGGAGATGATGCCCTTGCTTACCTGTGGTTATTGCCATTTACATTTCTGGCAAGAGCACCTTCAGCATGTCAGGGAGATGCTGGGCAGACTGCAAAGGACAGGGTTGACCATTAAGCTCAGTAAGTGTCAGGTGGTTATGGCAGAGATCTCCTACCTGGGACATAGGGTGGGGAATGGTAAGATCAGGCCAGAACCTTGTGTACTATAGAAAGTATGTCCCCAATTATAGTACAATAGCTGCTCCCATCACAGACCAGACAAGAAAAAAACAGGTCAGATAAAGTAGTGTGGACCCAGCATGTGAGCAACATTCCAGAAGCTTAAAGGAGCTTTGGGAGGACCCCCTGTATTAACCAGTCCAGATTACAGCAAATAATTTGTTGTGCAGGTAGATGCTTCAAATCATGGGGTGGGGGCTGTACTTAGCCAGGTTTCCTCAGAAGGAGAAGAGCACCTAGTGGTATAGCTGAACTGTAGACTTTAGCCCAGGGAAAAATGTTATGCAGCTGTAGAAAACGCTTGTCTAGCCATTGTATGGGCACTGCAGAAAACTGTTCATTAACAGATCATTGTGCTGTGTAAATTAGTGCTATATGTTTATTTATTTTCTTAAATGCTGTGGTCAAAAGGGTAAATTGAGTCTATGGTGTCCATTGTGCATTCTCATTCATTTTAGAGTGGCTTTTTTGTACAGTGAAAATGTGTTTAACTTTATTTTCTTGAGGAGTGGGGTGGGGGGGGGCATGCCCTGCTCCATTCATCAAGTATTTGATATGCCAATGTTTTTCAAGCCAATTATTTCATATGACAGCATTTTTAAAGCTAGTTCTTTCATATGCCAGTGTTTTTCTAGCCAGTTCTTTCATATGCCAGTGTTTTTCTAGCCAGTTCTTTCAAGTGCCAGTGTCTGTATTCATCCATCTAAAACCCCTTTTTCCCATTTTTGCACATGTTGTCATCGGGGACATCATTTAACAGTGACAATCATCTAGAGCCAAGGCCAGTTCATTCTCAGGTCTTCAGTGAATCTATATCAAAGAAGAATGTTAAACTGCTTCATGTTTCATATGCCAATGTTTTTATGATTGCTATCAGATGCCAGTCTTTTTCAAACCAGTGATTTCACGTGCCAGTGTTTCTAGCCAGTTCTTTTGTGTGCCAGTCTTTCTAGCCAATGTTTAGTGGTACCCTTATCTGCATCTCCTTCACCACTGCTGTGGTGATGTAATGGTAGGGGGTGTGGCCAGTGTCATATTGGCCACACTCCCATGTCACACTTTGGCCCACTTAAAAGGTGGCAACCCTATTCCTGGATCCTTGTCCTTCCAACTCTCAGATATAGTTAACCACACAACAAATCAAACAAAAAAAGCAAATATATATATATATATATATATATATATATAGAAATAAATGACCAGAAAAAACAGGATCCACCACTTGAGAATTTATTCCAACCTCTAGCGCCTTGCCAGTAGCCTTCCAAGGAGAATACAAACAGAAAAATGCACCACATATTTATACAATAAAATTAATCAGTGAATAAAACAATTAAACAATTAAAACACTTAGTACATTCAAATAAAAACTCTCCAATTGCATTGTACATTGATGCCACCAGGGGCTAAGGTGCCATATCTTAATATAAAAAGGGTTTTCTTGTACAAAAGTTTTTTTTGTTATATTAATACCATATTAACTAATAGGAATGTGCTCTAAAATTGTACCTAACAGTCCCTGTGGATCACTGCCATGATATTTTTTTAAAGTGCATTGCAAGTGGACTTTCTAACTTCATTTTTAATATCCCTAACATGTTCCTGTATCCTAGTCTTAAATGCCCTCTTACGTTCACCTATATAAAACATCCCACATGGACATATAAGTGGATATACAATACTAGTGCCGAGGTGCTAGAGGTTGGAATAAATTCTCAAGTGGTGGATCCTGTTTTTTCTGGTCATTTATTTTTCAAATATAGTTACCTATGCTAATCTGCTGATATAGCTAAGGCTACTACAGTAGTGGTCAATATGAAGAATATAGTACAGTTGTGTTAAGTTTAACTTACATAACTGTAGATATTTGAATGATCACTGATGTAGTAGTCCCAACCTACCACCACCACCACC
The DNA here is from genome assembly GCF_019279795.1 of Protopterus annectens. Classification (NCBI taxonomy): domain Eukaryota; kingdom Metazoa; phylum Chordata; order Ceratodontiformes; family Protopteridae; genus Protopterus; species Protopterus annectens. The sequence continues at coordinate 1,332,103,943 of NC_056731.1, read as the reverse complement.
ACCTTTGTTTTTTGGAGCGCTTTTTTAATGCCAGGGTACAGGCATTTATTTTTTGTTATCCTAGCCTTGTTCTTTCAGGGCTCAGCCTCACTCTCTCTGCTGGCAGGATAGCTCTAAAGGGCTCTGTGCTCAAACCTGTCTTTTTGTCAACTCAGCTCAAGCTGATTAATAGTTTGGGGGCATGGAAGGTACCTTGAATCTCTGACAGCTGTCCTGCTGTTATATCCTTGGCAAGATATGATCCATGTAGCTAAGGCTACCTCAACACCGATCATTCAAATATCTACTGTTATGGTAAGTTCAACTTGGTCAGCTGTACTATACCACAGTCTCCTCAAAATGTGAATCAGAAATCCGTAAAGATAAAACTGAATCTCTCCCTTTACATTCCATTACAGGTTTAATCTTTTGAACCTCTTCAGGGAATAGGAATGTTTTTTTTTTCTCTTACCAGAAACAACTTTAAAAGAAGGGTCAAGAACTTGGACCAGGCCCAAAGCCATGCCTAAGAGATTACTCTTTCCCAGAGTAAGTGATATAGAAAAAGATATATATATATATATATATATATATATATATATATATATATATATATATAGATACAGATATAGACACCGTTTTGTCCTTCTTTTGAAGAAGCAGATCTAGAATTGCTAGTAACAAGCTCCCATTAGATGGGCACAGCATAGTGACTATGCAAAGGTACTGTCCCTGCCCCTCCTCCCAGGATTCCCAGGACTGGCAAAACTGGCTCTCTGTTGCCCACTAGGAGACTCCCAACTGTGACAGAGGATGTGTCTTACCCTCAGTCCTTGGTGGCTATAGGGTTTACACCACTAGGTTCCAATGAAAAAGATAAGTAGTGCATAAAATCAGCATTGGTCACAGCAGAGTCACATACCTTTGGCTAAAGCAAACTAATAGCCTGCTATGGTAGCAAAGGCTGTGTAACAATCTTTTTCTCTTTCTGGCAGGAAGAAAGTATACCTCAAAATTACTTGTTCACTATAAGTCTAGAAAAATCTATTTCCAAATGTATGTGGATGATAGGAGTGCTAACATTAATTGTTAGTAAAGTTATTTTCATTCTTTTGTATATGCAATGCATGGATTTTTTCTCTAGATATTGTAATTGCTGCTGAAAACTCCAGGTGTACTTATCGTCTCACATGGTATGAATGCAAAAATCATAACTGTTTAATGCCATTAATGCATTCATATTTATAAAGTATGAAACAAAGAACCATGAAACAATGATATGTTTTCATGAACTAAGGTGGGACAGTCATCACAGTTTTACAAATGAAAACACTACTATACATAGGAAATGTGAAGTACTGAAGCATGTGGTTGTTGTCTTTTGGCTTTTCCAGGTTAGAGGTCACCACAACGGAACTCCGGTCCGCTAATGATTGGCAGTAGATTTTTATGAATGTCGAGGTGCCAGCTCGATGTCGAATGCCCACCCAACTGCGGTGAGGACATGCAGACTCCACACAAAAGGCACTCCTCGCACTCCAGCCAAGAATCGAATGGGGGAACCTCTTGCTGTGAGGCAACAACGCTTCTGCTGCACCACCGCTGGGTGATAAATCTTACTTTACTTTTAAAATAAGTGTTATCCTTAAAGATGTGAGTGACAGAAGCAAAAACAACAATAACAAAAAAAAAATACTAAAAAGAGTTCGGGAGTGGGAAGGGCTTCATCTTTGCATGTGGGTTTTGTAAGCAATGCAAAAACATGTATTCAGTAGCCCATATGATGTTTATAAAAATGATGAAATTTGTGTATTTTGACACTTGAGTAGCAAGTGAAGCATAGTTGGTAGGTAAATCAGACAGAAGTGCTGGCCATCAGAAAAATTTATCAGAAAAACGCAGTATGTAAATATTCTGAAAACTATCAACTTTAATATGTTTTTTTTTTGTATTAGATCAAATGGATTGTGTACCCTACAAGAGCATGCAAACAACTTACTGGAAATCAAGGAAGAGTTTTGATAGTTTAGATTGGGGTTAACCTGTTTCCTGTACTCAGTAACATTATAAATATTAAATGTATTTTAAAAATGAAGACAGCAAAACTGAGAGATCTTGAATGTAATTAATTAGTTTTAGAAGCTGTGACTTGGACATATGACTTTTAAAACTATTTTGTAATGAAAGTGGTTATTCCAAAGAAGTTTTTTGATTGAAGTGCTATTTTCCAGTACGTTGATACCTAATTTCTAGCAGCTTTGCTTGTAAGTTTTGCAAATGATAAATAAAATGAAATAAATGGGTTACTAAGAGAAAAATAGAGTAGAATTGTTTCATTTTTATCTTTTTGGTCAGAGAGCAGAGATAGTACAGTTATGTAAGTAAACTTACCATAGCAGTAGATGTTTGAATGATCATTGCTGCTGTACTGTAGCTATATGGGTTGTACATCACATAGGATGAGAGCCAGGTCATGATTAAATGGGGCCCTAGGTAGGGTAACGGACTAGGCCTCCCCGCAGCTATTCCAATGTCTTATTACTTGGCTGTTTCTCCCCAGTTACCATAAATGCTGTTCAGACCTATCAGTGTACATCCTGTTTTCTTCTTGAATTTTACAATAATTAAAGAAATTTGATTTATAACCATTATTTCAAATTTTATAGCACAGACATTAATGGCCACTTACTAAACAAAACAAAACTGCCTCCCACTGAAAACAGACCTACTATGAGCAATGCTAAACTTCTCTTTTGTTGAAATTCACATTCATTGAACATGTATTAAAACTCATTCACTAAAAATACCTTGAAACTCATATTCATTGAAAATGCATCTGGTTAGTGGTGGATTATGTACACATTTATATCTACAGACACATCCAAAACCCAGCAATCATAGCTACATTGTTGATTGCATCTTTCTCAGATGTCTGAACAAAGAAATAATAGTAATGATCAAAGTCACATTTGAGATTTGTTTCTCAGAACCACTCTGTAGCCGAAGTATTCCAAACTTAACACACAATCTCCCACCCACACACACACACACACACACACACACACACACACACACACACACACACACACACACACACTCACGCGTGTGCGCGCGCATGCACACTAGTTCTGAAAAGCCAGATTAAGGTCTGTCTAAATATAACCAGATTATAAGAGCATAAGGTACTTTCTTGCAGGGAGCCCCCCCACACCAGCCAGCAATTAGCAATTCTAGCCACTTTGTTAATTGCATACATCTCTTACTGTTATGAAGAAATAAATTACACATACTTAATTGGTAGCTTGGGTGAACTACATGAAACTGTATAAAGATCACTAGCATTGTACCATAAGATCCAGCCATGTGTAGCACCATTTAAATAGAAGTGTATTTATGACAGCATAAGCAATATTAACCACCTGACAAAATATGCTGAGTCAATATGCACAGTCAATATGCACAATGACTGCAGAAGTAAAAGTTATCTAAATAATTCCACATTAAAGAGAATTATTATTAATGCATAGCTGACTGCTGGCAAATGACTTTGCATCCCCCTTCCACATGAGATCCATACCAAACTGTCACAATGTCAAGAAACTATTAAAAGAAAGCCTCCTTAACAGCTGTCACAGTTCTTGCCTTAACCCTGCCTAGTGTCTCTGTAATCCACTTCACAGCCCTGCCTAGTCTGCCAGTAATCATTTCTTCCTCTCTCCTTCCCTATCCTACTTAGACACTAGTCCCCCTCCTATTTTCCTCACTTCTACTATCTATACTGCCCTGCTACCTTTTGTTACTGATCTCTTTATCTTCCCCTTCGTACTTACTTTAACACCACCACGTTACTGCTGCTATTCAAAACTCTTTATCTTCTTCTCTTTGTCCTCTCTTTTCATTACCAACCTACAAATACTTATCCATTACTTCATTTATTTTCTTAAATAATGCAGTTAGTTTATTCTGCCACTTATATACCATCCTGTCACCTATCTGTAGCTATAAACTGATTTGCAAATAAACTTGTCAGTCCTCGATGTTCAGTCGAATAACGCTTGTTTTATCTTATCTTATTGATGCTGAAACTTATTGTAATTGCTAGCTTCTCTTCTCTGTGTTGTTGTGTCTTTCAGCTTTTTCCCAGTTAGGGGTCGCCACAGCAGAACTCTGGTCTGCTAATGATTGGCAGTTGATTTTTACATGCCGAGTTGCCAGCCCTGATGCACAACCTTCAACGAAGGTACACCCATTCACGCATGTCTCCACACAGAAGACACTCTAGCCGAGAATCGAACCGGACAGCGTCTGACTGTAAGGCGACAACATTACCGCAGCACCACCACCGCAGATACAGGTTCTCTTCTCTGTGTACTTATCTAATTTTTTAAATGTTTGGAACTTTTCTCCTCGTGCCTCTGCTGAAAATGGGTTTCTGCCTATTCGGACTTTTCCCAATCAACAACTGTCAAATAAATAAATACATTTTACTGGTTCATCTGCAAATGCAGTGCCTGCCGCTCTTGAAGAATGAGTTGAGTATGTTACAAAAAAAAAATGATGTGCTATTGATATAGTGATAACATTCCTAAAACTAGATCCACTGTGCCATAGAGAATGGCTGGCAAACAAGAGCAACAGCATCGCACTTACTAGGCATGCAAGTGTGGAGACTATTAAAGGACCTAGCCCAAATTTCCAATTGCTCTAAAGCACTGTCTGGTTAAGTGACATACTCAATGTCACACAGGGTGAGGCAGAGAACTGATAGCGTGATCCAGACACAAAATCTTAAGGCAGACTTGAAATCTGGATGAATAGGAATGTGATGACATGCACCTTTTAAATCCATGGCTACTAAGAAACTCAAATGAGGAAGAAGGGGTAACAGGTTATAAAATGGAAGCATTTTGAACTTAGGCACTGTCACAAACTGTTTCAGGAAGGAAAGATCCAAAATTGATCTCCATCTCCAAGCATCTTCTCTCTTTGGCACTTGAAACCTTCTTGAATAAAATCCTTCCCCTAAAAGAGGAGGAGCAACAACTTCTATTAGCCTCTGAGACAGCATATGTTGCAAGGCAAAAAAAAGAGAAGAGTTTGGTCTGACAGATGATGGGGAATCCCCTGTGAAGGAAGAAGATCCTCCCACTGCCATCTGTAGCCTAAGTGGATCATATTCAGGACCAATTTGTCTGAAAAAAATCTTTGTCAAAGACACAAGGATTGTGATTCAGAGTTTATGGGAGGATTAAGGGAGTGCTTGTGGGGCAGTTGGGGGCAAGGCCCTCATGTAGTCAATCAGACTTATATGGCTGTCCTTTGTTGTGGGGTGTTCCTGCTTTCTTTTTGGAACCTTACTGCAAGTGTTTTAAATGCCTGCATATTAGCATTCTATTGGAACTGTTTACTTTATTTATTTATTTATTTATTTTTTGTCAAAGTTAGACAAGGAAGCAGATATTCCTTTGCAATACTTAGAGGAGGGCTGAACATTCTGACAGATTCACTGAATCAGCTTTCCCCTCTCATTACACTCTTTGATATGCTGCAGAAGGTCCAAAAAAACAAATCTCTATCAAAGGGAGAATTGAAAAATGTCATTTTATTCTGGGAAAGTAACTACACAGACCTCTTTAAAACAGTTCCGATGTCAGCACCCATGAAGAAGGTACCTACAGAATCTAAACACATTTTAAAAAATGAGTAGTGAGTTTTAAAATGGAAGGAACTAAACTGCACAGTCAGTACATAAGGGGTTAGAGAAGATATGTGTATCATCACTAGGTGTACCTTCTATGCAGTTTTCTTGTGGTGAGGGAAGACCTTATTTGTCTGTCTTCCCATAGTAATGATCTTTTCCCAACAGAGGTGAGTGAGATTAAAAATACCTGCTGGTAACAGGGATTAGCTTGTAAAAATCATTACTACAGATCCCTGTAAATACTTACCAGTGGGATAGTACCATCTGCTGTAATGAAGGAAGCCTAAATTGCCTCATCCTCACATATTTTGTTTATTTCTGGCAACTTACTGCCCAATGTGTTCTTAAGTAGAATGGCTAACTCAACCCTTACATTTTTTTCCCAGATGTATGTGACATGTTTAAGGTCCAAAGCACTGTCTCTGAGCAAACTTACACTTCTGTAAACCAATTACATCTACCTTTATTTTTGCAAACTGTTTTTTTAAAGCATGAAATATTTTATCAGGTAATTAATGTCACTGACATTAACTGATAATAACTATATAAGTGCTGGCAAATTTAAAACTGACAGAAAAAAAATGGTTCGGGAAGCACTGCATTGCTAGCAACCTCTGAGAATGTGGAAACTTGGAGCCAAAGTGCAGTGAGAGAATGTTAACTCAGCACTCAAGTTACCACAACAGTAGTAAGGAAAAAGAAAAAAATCTCATGGACACTCGCCCCATTTGTTACATTTCATTTCTTTTGTGACTTTCTTCTTTTCTCCTGCCCATGTACTTTTCAAAACATTAGTCTGGTGCGCCCTCAGGAAGATCTTTGAAGACTTTAGTTCATCTACCTAGTCAGGCCTGACAGCTCATGTATCCATCTCTTCTGTCTCCATTAATTGATGGAACACTTCAAAACAATTTGGAACAGCAGAAGGGTCAGGAAACGTGTTTTGTCAGTGGCATTCCTGTTTTCGTCTTTCAGAATATATGGAAGTCTGTGTAATGCTTTTCTTACTGGATGAGGATGGGAGGGATATTGTGGCACATTTCTCTGGGGCTGCAGCAACTCTTGATTGCTAAGGGGCAGCCTCCTTGTACTGTGTATCTCTTAGAATTGGTGGCCGGATCATCTCCATCTTTGACCCCTCAAAAGGCAACAGCATCACCTATGAGGGTGAATAACAGATACTTGCCTTGGAATTTTATTTGCAGAATCGTCTGGTGTTTGACTGAAGTATATAAACCATTTTGATAGCATATAGAAGTAAAGGAGGCAAAAGCCCATCTTTTATGTATCATACCTAGTGCAAAATTCTGATAATGATGTACCTGGTGGTGATATATAGCAAAGGGCTACACCTCCTTTAAATGCTGTAGAAGCCTTTAACTCTCTGTAAAATTTAGAACATGGGTTATAAATTTGCTTTGGAGCACCCCCCCACAGATTTGGGGTCTCAAGACTCTCTGCACCATTGCCACTGTTGATAGAGGCTGCTGGTGACATATTTAAGGCTGTAGGTAAATATTCCTCCAGGAAAGAGCACAGATCATTGATGTCAATTACTTCAGGTTTTCCACAAACCACAGGTTGTTCCTGCAGTTATGGTTCTACAGATCCTTCAACTTATTGACAGATTTGAAGGCTTTGATCTTAGATGGAGAACTACATTGTGCACAGATGAGAAATGGTAGTCTGTACATTCAGTAAGCAAATACTTTCAGGATACGCAGTCATCCAGTGCTTACTTCTGAGGGGCACTTTCACTCATAAGTATAGCGACATCTTAAAATAGTGTGCATGTCCAACTTCATTGATTGGTCTGAATATTGCTGGGCTTGACTGACCTGCTGGAGATGTTACCATCAATCGTGCAGAGCCTGCTGAGGACCAATTGCTTATCATAAGGAGCTAATACTTGACTGTTTCTAACACAACCATGTTGAGTGGCTAGTTGACTGAATCATAGAAGCAAAAAGCATAAGAAAGTCAAAACCAAGTGGAGTGCTGTTGGAGGGACACAGGCATGCAGTTAATGTCATGAAGGCAAGGCCCACACATCCTCAAAGTTATTGTATATCTATATCTATATATATATATATATATATATCTGTAAATATATATATATATATATATATATATATATATCTACATCTAACTATATCTATCTATAGCTATATATATATATATATATATATATATATATATGTATATATATATATATATATATATGTGTATATCTATAGCGGCTATGGTGGTGCAGCTGTTAGTGTTGCTGCCTCACTGCAAGAGGTTCTCTGGTTCGATCCTCAGCTGGGGTGCCTTCTGTGCAGAGTCTGCATGACCTCCCTGTGGTCGTGTGGGTTTCTCCAGGTGCTCCGTTTCTTCCCACATCCCAAAGACATGCTGTAGGTGGACTGGACACTCTAAATTGGCCCTAGGTGTGAGTGTGTGCATGTGTGTGCATACTGTTGAAGGTTGGGCGCCAGGCTGGCAACTCAACACCATAAAACTCCACTGCCAGTCATGAGCAGACAGATAATTCACTGTGGCGACCCCTAACCGGGAAAAGACAAAAGAAGATATATATATATATATATATATATATATATATATATATATATATATATATAATGTTGGGGGGTGTTTGCCCCCACTACACACATACAGATGCAAGTATGTTCTTCATAATTTCTAATCATGCAGTTGGTTTTCCAGTAATCAAAACTCAGTCATTTATAGGGAAAATACTTCCAGAATGCATTTATTTAGTTTTTGTTTATATGGAAGGCAAATTGGCAACAGTACATTCATTTCTACACAAGACCTAGGAAAGTCTGTTAACATTAGTAAGGTATTGACTTATAAATTTTACAGTAACTATAAACATTTTAACAAATATTAAGTGGGAAAATAAACTGCAGATTGCACAAGGTAATGACTGCAATAAACTTAGAGCTCATTGTTAATTGCAAACAGCTTAAAAGTAGAACTGAACCAGTTTGTTATATAAATTCAACAAGAGCAGCCCCAGTGACATTGTAACATGCACTAAAACAGAGAAATAAGAAAGAAGATGAGAGCAGCTGTAATGGGGAGACAGAGAGAGGGAGAGATGGGGCGGGGTGCACTGAATTAGACATAGAAGCATACAGTACAGAAAATCCAGGAAGAATATTCTGGATTGGTGTGTAATATACAAAACTATATGAAAGGCTGATATAGACATGACACACAGCAACGATGAAATAACCTAAAAATACGCAAGGAGAAAAGACATACAACACGACTACAGTACCTAAGCATAAGACAAGCAGAAATAAGGCAGGACAGGTTTGATTACATCGTTTATTAAAGGGTGGAGAAAGAACATTGTAGGAGCAGAAGGGAGGTATTCATAAACAACTATATATGTTATAAGGCTACCTTGCATAGTCTTTAGGTAGTATTCAAGCAAAAAGTGATTTAGATAGAAAACTATGTGGCTAAAGAATTGAGCACCAAGATGACTGGTCACTTTTTCTGAAGCAGCATTTAAAATGTTGTGATCTCTGGGTGCACCCTACTTAAGTTAAGCCTATCTGAGTTACAAACATCATCTTTCGGAGGTTGCATAGCATGGTGACTCTGGGATGCTTACGCTACACATTTTAATTAGCATCCACTAACTTCAGAAGGGAAAGCTGTTTTCAAAATGGACAAGAGTGTAGCTGTGCTGCTCTGTGCTGAATGGGCCAGCATTTGCAGTTATTTAATCTGCAGAGCTTGTGATTCATGAACATTCATTAGTGGTAATTAATGGGATTCATATGCATGCTAAAACTTTTGTGTTTCTAAATCTCATTACAGACAACTGGTGCAACTCTACCAAAGTGCATAGATTACACTTCTCAGATGCTGACAAGGTGTATGAACACTGCTCTAAAATGATTCTTATCTGTGAATATAAGTAAAGAATCACAAGGAATAAATGCAGTCTGAGGGTCATGCTGCTCAATGCTAGAAGTCTAAATCTCAAAATGCACTTGCTCGAAGCACTCCTTAAAATGGAGAACATCATCATTTGTGCTGTAACAGAGACCTGGTTCAGAGCAGCAGAAAGCGCCACCTGCACTACCAGGCTATTAATCATTCCACACCTTGACCTTTCAGCCCAAGAACTTGGACCGAAGCTCCAAAGGTTTTGGTGTTTCCATATTCATAAAGGATGTGCACACCTCCAGACTGGTAGCCCAACATAACGCATCAGAGATACTTCGGGTGCAACTAGCACTGGGTAAGACAGCAATTCAGGACGTAGCCTGCCATAGGTCCCCAACCATGTCCCAAGTCTCACAGTCCATATTTCTAAGCACCCTGGAGAATATTAGGGTCCAACCTAACATTCCCATACTGGGCGACTTCAACTAGACCTCCATTAACTGGGAAAACTACTCATGTACCAATACAGTTGCCCAACGTTTCCTGGAATTCATTAATTCCAATGCCCTGGACCAGCTCATTCTTACCACCACTAGAAGTAGAACCATCCTTGACCTGGTCATTACTAACATGGGCGACCATTGCTCTACACCAATAGTCAACTCCTCCCTGGTTAGACCCCCCCCCCCCGCAAAGGTAACCACCATGAAAAACTTATCCAATGCTAACTGGGCTCCTAAAAACAGAGGTGGCTAACTTCTCGGCACCCATGAAAATGGGAATAGTTGCATGACCGCTGAATCATACACCAGTGCACTGCAAGAACATGTACACAAATGCATGGATCTCACCATACCCAATTGAACCAAGACGCTCTCCTTCAAAAAATGGAAGCCAGTCTGGTAGTCCCCTGCCATAAACAAACTCTGCAACAGAAAGAAAAACCTGTTGCAGAATAAGGTGAAGTCCCAAGACTGGAAAACTCCCTTATCAGCCTCAACAAAAAGTTGAGATCCCTCATCAAATCTTCTAAAGCTAGCTATGAAAACAGAAATGCAGCAGATAGTAAAGACAACCACAAGGCCTTCATCATTCAGCTATTATTATGTAATGAATCTCCATGGCAATACCCAGATTTGCTCTGAGCTACTGCACAATGGTACCTCCTTTACCGAGCCAACAGATATTGCCAATATACTGCCCCCCCCAAAGGACCAATCACAATACCAGTAGATTGCCAGGTACCCAGTATTACTACTGCACAGGTTAAAACAGCACTGTCTAGGGCCAAGAATACAGCTTCTATGGGACCTGATAATATCCCTGGCTGTGTTCTACATGAACTACAGAGTGAACTGGCACAACACCTGTGTGCCCTGTTCAATCACAGCCTCACCTCAGGCTTTGTCCCTTCCAAATGGTACAGTCGTCCCTCTCCACAAAGGAGGAGCGACTACAGACCCTGGGAATGATCACCCATTAGCCTGATGAGTCTGATATGCAAAGCTATGGAATGCATCATCATGGACCTAATAAACAAGGATACAGGGAATCTCCAAACTCTGGATCCCACACAGTTTGGTTTTGTGAAGGGTAGATAATACCAGCTCAACCTTGTCGATGTCTTTGCATTAGTCACCAGAGCTGTGGATGGAGGTAAGGTGGTTCATACAGCCTACCTTGAGCTGGCCAAGGCCTTTGACACCATTCCCCACTCAGGAATCATAGAAAAACTCACTAAGTTAGGTATCAACCTCTATATCACTAGGTGGGTTGCAAACTGGCTCACAGATAGAACCCACAGTGTGAAAGTAGCTGACTCCAAGTCAGACTGCCGTCCAGTCACGAGTGGAGTCCCACAGGGTTCCGTCGTGGGTCCTCTCCTGTTTGGTATCTACTTGTCTGAAGTCCAGACCAACACAAAGAGACTCTGGCTGACAAAGTTCACTGAAGATTGCAAGTTGGGAGCTATTATTAACTTCCCAAGTGATGTTGACATCCTGCAGAAAGGCCTCACTGAGACCAATGACTGGTGTCAAAACCATTGCCTTAAGCTCAATGCCAAAAAATGTGTTATCATCCGCTTTGGTAAAAATTCAGTTCCTATGAATTATTTATTTATTTATTTTACATTTGTTAACAAGGAAATTCCGACTGGACCAGGTTAATTTTTAGCGGAGGCCCGGAGAGAAAAGCTCCGGCATCAAGTTATACAAATACAGTACATCCAGAATAATACACAAAACAGGTTACATCATGTATGCTGATCATAGCAATATAACAAGAAATTAATAAAACACTCCAGGCAAAAGAAGTTATAGAACATAGGTAAAAGACAATGTCAGTTACAGTACATCCAGCATACTACACAAAACAGGTTTTATCATATATGCTGAGCATAGTAATATAACAACAAGAAATTACCACATTGATGGTAGTCCACTGAACACAGAAGGCATTATAAGAGATCTGGGAACACAGGCTGGCAGCAACCTCTCTTTTGACCACCACATTGCCACTATGGTCAGAAAGCCCTTCTATGTGGCATAATCTCATTACTAAGGGTTTTGCATCCAGGAAGAAAGAAGTCATTGTCTCCTTCTACTCTTCCCTCATTAGGCCAGTCATCGAGTACAATGCCCCATTTGGCATGTACCTCACTAGACACCTGCAACAACTGGAGAGGCTGCAAAAGTACCTCACAAAGATGATCCCAGGGCTTAAACACTTGTCCTATATGGAGAGACTCAAATAACTCCAACTATTCTCTGTCTCATATCACCAACTTAGAGGCAATCTCTGCTTGACTTACAAAGCCAGGTCTGACCCAGCTCTGTTAGAAATGCTACATCTAAAGAAATCCCAATCCCACCGCACCACATGCTCCAGAGACCTCAACATCATTACCACAATCAACAGAACATGCTGGAGGGACAGGTTCATAACCCAGACACTGCGCATGCTATGGAATAGACTTCCCTTATATGTCAAAGAGAGCACCTCACTAGCCCTCTTCAAGAGAAATCTTGATGAGTGGATGGGAAATAGAAAATTCACCCCGGGGATCACTCCAGTGGCTCTACTTGACAAAAGCACTGGGAACTAATGTCAGATGGCACAATGCCAGGGTAATCATATGGGATAGGCTTGTAAAGGCTCCAGGGCCATTAGCCTAGTACACACCTATTAACTTATGATCCAAACACCTGAACAGACAGTTGATCAAAGCTTATTCATAGGTTCATAGATTGCTACTAGGCTAACTATCCTTGTGGTCTAGCCAATTATCTCTTATGAGGATCAAACCCTGAACATTGTGCTCATTAGGTAAATAGCTTAACCATTATGCCACCCTCCCAACCCCAATATGAGAGGTCACATGCAGACAGGATGTTTTTGACTCAGTAAGTTGCTAGGGAAGCAAAGGATTAAGGAGTTTAAAGTGAGTAACGAATAATAAGATGAGGAAGAACAGACTTTTGTTCAAACATATTAAACAGTTGTTCCTGGAATACTGTAAATGCTAATGTGTTAGTTAAGATGGAAATAAGAAAAAATCAAGGGATATCAAGAAAAGAGACAAGACATTCTTCAAGGAGTCAGAAAGAAGTGCCACCATGAAAAGGGATGCCATAGAGTATCATGAAGGCATGAGATGCATCCATGTAAGCATGCTTTCTGAGTACCATTTCAGGTTCTGGGCATGCTATACAAATGCTGGCTATAATGATAACCCTATAAGCTCTCTGACTGTGTGAAAGACCTATACTGCATGGAAAAGGATTGTTTGTTTCACTAGCTTGCAGCTTTTTTTATTTTCTCCCTCATCCAAATATACACTGCATTACAGCATCTCTCTCTCTCTCTCTCTTTGCACCTTTTGCTTAATTAGGGTGCCTTTAGAGAAAAGAAAATGTCCAAGGATCATCTGTACATCATGAAGCTAACTTGATATTGCAGTTTGACTCTCAGTTGGGCTGCCTTCTTTGCACACTCTGCATGAACTCTGTCTGTGTGAGTTTTTGCTGGGTGCCCTGTTTTTCCACATCTGAGAGATAATCTGTGGGTGAAGTGGAAGTCCCCCAATCCGAATGTAAATGTGAGTGCCATTTGTGAGTTGAAATTTGTGTGTGTGTGTGTGTGTGTGTGTGTGTGTGTGTGTGTGTGTGTGTGTGTGTGTGTGTGTGTTTGTATTTGTCCATCATTCTATATACTTTGTCCCATCTAGGACTGGTTTATCTGCACTGCACTGTACCTTCTGAGTGTCAGAATAAGCTGTAGATCCCTCCATAACACTGAAATGGATAAAGTAGGAATCAGCCGAATAATGGAATGAATGAATTGCTACTGCATGAAGTCAGAAGTATTATCAAACGCTGTCTCAATTTAAGAAATATTAAAGAGTTAAGAAAATAAGTAAATAAAGGGATAGTCTATTCACATATACTATATGTCTACATTTTCTCCACCATTAAAAAATGCACCGTACCAGGTTACTATGCAAAATAATGACAATAGTTAATCTTACCTTTAAATGAAGTCCATATCCAGTTTCAAAATATATCTGAAAAATTAAAAGTAAATTAAAAATATTATTAAATCATATACCTTGATCTGTGTTAATAGTTACTGTCTAAGGCCTGCAGTATGGCTGCTGAGAAAGTTCACCGTTTTTATTGGGTAACAGCAACTGTTCTAGCTCCTCCTTATCAGTTTGTCTATATACACATTTGTTGATCCAAATCAGCAACCCCAGTGAGGTTCTTATGATGTTTAGCTCAACAAAAACATTTTCAAAGTCAATCATATTAATGACCAAAAATCAAAGATCTGGTGCTGAAGGTGACATATTCTTCTTCTCCCTGTTCATAGTGAACAAACAGATAAAACAATCACTTTTGTGTTGTCTGACTAAAACACTTCCTTCTAAGGAAGCAAACTGTCAGTGATCCACCATCTATCCTCATGACAATAAACAGCAACATAGTGTAGGGAACTGTGAATAGCATTTGGTGCACGATTATTAACTGCTAGGTGAATAACTTTTATATTTGTTTCTTTTATTTCATTTGTTTTATTAATATTCCTTAATAAGAGTAGACCACTGATTCCAGTGAGCCACTTTCAAATTCACCCTGGGGTTATACACAGAGAAAATAATAAATTGATGTTACAGAAGCAAATATATAGCAGTAGTACTTTATAGTGCTTAAAAGAAAATATATAGCAGGAGAAAGTCATGCATGAAATTGCTGTTGCAAGTGTATTGTTTAGGTGATATTGATTGTATATTGCTTCAGAGGAAAAGGGGAAAAGGCGTAGGCAAGCAGACTGGTTAAGACAGCCCGTAAAACTCCCCCAACACCCACAAAATGAACACTTTTAAAGGTGGGTTTCACGGAGTCTACAGTTTCTAAGTATGCACCAGCGGTGTGTGTGATGTGTGTGGGGTCTTTTCGATTTTTAATATGTTTATGTTACTGCTCACTTTGTATATATAAGTATGGAGAGTGTGGATTAAATCCCCATGAAGGGGCACAGAGATGGATTTGACTTCCTGCCAAATCACCACTTTAAAAAAAAATTAATGCGGTTGGATTCCCAACAATTTGAACTCACTGAGCAAAAGATCTGTTGAGTTGACTATTGAGGACTCATTAATGAAGCTGAATGTGAAAGGATTTAAATCCCTCATCATAATGTCAGATGAAGTCATGGAAGCTGAGTGGAATGAATGTCAAATTCAACAAAATGTGAGCAAGGTGGTCATTCATAAAGGTGATAACCTCTTATGCAGGATGATACCATTTCCCAAGAAATACTTTACAGAAACAATAGTAAACAATACTAATAACTACAGCTTAACCATACTGAATTGTTGATCTTGTCAAGACTGGCACAGTTTGCCCATGAGGACAAATCTGAGTGGGAATATATCAATGGGATGGGATAAATCTGTTATCAATGATGGCCTGAAGGGGGATGTATAGCAAAGAAAATAAGTAAATATGCAAAATAATGGCACTACTATATATATATATATATATATATATATATATATATATAGAGAGAGAGAGAGAGAGAGAGTTGTTTATTTCAAAGATTTAAAGTATGTTCTACTAAAATATACGCCATTGTTTCTAACAAAACCCATGCAGATCTTTCCATATCTGATTCCTTTGCTTTCATGTTTTTTTTTCAATTTGACTTAAGAATACAGAAACATAAGTACTACAAGAATAAATACTATCACGCTTTTATTACTTCTTGCACTGCATTATCTAGTCAGAATAGTGGTCTCTAATACCTCATTTTGGAAGTGGCTGCGGTGTTCACACAAAGGAGGTAATTTTTAAATTTTTACTTAGTTAGATATTATATCTGTTTGCATTGATGAGGGCATACCTCTCAATTGTCCAGATTTTTGCAGAATGTCTAGATTTTTGCCTCCTATTTTTGGTTTGCTTCTCATAAAATCTTTGGTTATCTGGCAAATCACTGGGATTATCTGTGTAATGAACTCACTAAATAATGATATGCATTTGAGTTTCAGACTTCACATTCTTTAAAAAATGCGTGCTAAGACAAACCCTGTTATTCTATCAATTTTCTAAGTTTATAAATTGTTTTGCACACCTTCAGGAATGCATGGATCATGCGATCCCAAATAAAACCAAGACCCAATCCTCCAAAGGCAGATGTCCTGTCTGGTGGACCCCAGCCATAAACAAACTATACAATAGAAGGAGGAAGCTACTAAATGATAGAGCAAAATCCCAAAAAGGGAAGGCATCACTGATCAGTATTAGCAAAAAACTACGGGCACTCATAAAATTGTCTAAGGCCAGCTTCGAGAGAAAAATTGCACAGGACACTAAGGATAATCACAAGGCTTTCTTCAGTTATATTAGGAACCTGGGTGGTAATTCCCAGATATGCTCAGAATTAGTCCAAAATGACAAAAAATACACTGAACCCACAGACATTGCCAACATCCTAGCTGACAGGTTCAGAGCAAACTTCTCCCACCAAAAGGGCAAATATCTATCCCAGCAGAGTGCTGCCCCTGACATCTCAGATGCTCAGGTAAGAGCCACCCTCTCCAAAGCAAGAAACACAGCATCAATGGGACCAGACGGTGTCCCGGGCTGCATCCTACATGAACTCCAAGAAGAGCTAAACCCAAACATAAAACTACTGTTCAATCTCAGCTTTACTACAGGATATGTACCCAAAGAGTGGCGTACAGCAACAGTGGTCCCTCTCCATAAAGGTGGTGACTCAATGGATCCTGGAAACTATCGCCCCATAAGCCTGACTAGCTTGGTCTGCAAAGCTATGGAAAGGATCATCATGGACCTCATAAATAAAGATATTGGGGATGTACAGACACTGGATTCTACCCAGTTCGGCTTTGTTAAGGGCAGATCCTGCCTCTTAAACCTGGTTGATTTCTTTGAAACAGTCACCAAGGCCATTGACGAGGGGAAGGTGGTCCACACAGCCTACCTGGACCTGGAAAAAGCCTTCGATACAATACCCCACTCGGGCATTATAGATAAGCTCACCAGCTTAAATATAAACCCCTATGTCACTAGATGGATTGCAAACTGGCTCAAGGACAGAACCCACATGGTTAGAATTGCTGGAGCCATGTCAGACTCTAAACCAGTTACAAGTGGTGTCCCACAAGGCTCAGTCCTGGGACCTCTCTTGTTCAGTATATATTTCTCGGAGGTACAGGCCAACACGGAAGGACTATGGCTGACCAAGTTCGCAGATGACTGCAAACTGGGCTCCATAATCGACTCTCCAGCCGACACAAGCATCCTCCAAAAGAGCCTCATAGAAACAGACAACTGGTGCCAGAGCCATGGCCTCAAGCTAAATGCCAAAAAGTGTATAGTCATCCCCTTTGGCAAAAACAAAGTGCCCACAAATTACCACATAGGTGGTAATCCATTAAGTACAGAAGAAGTAATTAGGGACCTGGGGACCCAAGTTGATAGCAATCTCTCATTTGACAACCATGTGGCCAAAGTGGTCAGAAAAACATTTTATATAGCCCACCTAATCATGAAGGGATTCACATCTAGATCAGGGAGGTCATCGTGCCTCTTTACTCATCCCTCATCAGGCCCATAATTGAGTACAATGCCCCTTTTGGGATGTACCTTACCAGACACCTGCAGCAACTGGAAAGACCCCAAAAGTACCTTACCAAGAGGATCAAAGGGCTCAAACAGATGCCATATGCTGCCCGGTTAAAGAAACTCCAGCTCTACTCAGTGGCATACAGCCTGTTCAGAGGTGATCTGTGCCTGACGTATAAAGCCATGTCCAACCCGGAATTAATGGACATGCTGCACCTCAGAAAATCCAAATCCCATCGAGCTACGCGCCCGAGAGACTTGAACCTCAGCACTGAAATAAATAGGACATGCTGGAGGGACAGATTCATAACCCAGAGGCTCCCTTCACTCTGGAATAAAATCCCAGTCCAGGTTAGGCAGAGTCCCTCATTGACTCTCTTCAAGAGGAATCTTGATGAGTGGATGGGAGATCGTAGGTTTACCCCGGGTATCACTTCTGTGTCATTGTTAGACAGAGGCACAGTATACTAACCTCGAAAAAGGGCATAGCAAAATAAATTTAAAATGGGTGGCGAAAGCCAAACACATTCTGGCTAGGCTTATAAATGCCCTAGGGCAGATAGCCTAGTATGAACCTATGAACCTATGAGCCTATAAGAGCAATATTTTAAAGCCGCCCCTATTTTTGGGCCTCTGTCTCCTCATTATGTGAGGCTTTGTCCAGATTTTTTGCAGTAAGAGTTTGACATGGCCATGCATAAAAGGAAAATGTAAATTTAAAGTACAAAGTAAAATCACAAAATGAAATGCATGGTAATGCAGAAGGGGCAAAATCTGGCTTCTGAAATTAATAGGTTGTTGAGGTGAAGGGCTTCTGAGCTGCCTTGAAGGCTAAAGTAAAATATTTTACTATATAGGTAACAAGCTAGAGAAACAATAGTATATCTGGAATATGAAGAAGGAGCAAACAATAGTATTGCCACATTTTCAGAACTCAAAAGTGGGAAACCAGAAGACATATATGACATCACAGTGGGTGTAACTAAGACTGAACAATAATAATTATAGCAGAAATAAATTAACTCATTAATAACTATGTGGTGTGGAATGCCACACCTCTAGCAACCTACATATATTTGCACTCCAGAGCATTTTCTGAAAAATAAACTTAAATGCATAAGATAAACAAATGTAAATATTTTATAAACAATAAAAGTTATTAAAACTATACATATAGCAATGTTATCAGTAAGAAGTATTCTTTGCAGTGATAGTAGTCAGTGCATTCACAGTCTTTCCATAAATGTCATATTATAATGCTCAAATACCCCAAATTATATTCTTTGTTAAACTTTCAGAAACTAATTGTCATATCATGAAAACCGTACTACCTGGACATATAGTTATAGAACATTCTTGTTAATCAGACATAAGGTTTCACATGACAAAAAACAATTCCTTTATGAGTGCATGTTTACAGAAACATTTACAGAAATATGAAAATACATGCATAATTGTATAATTAGCTTTATAATTAACACTGAATATTTCTAAAGATGTACAACTTACAGTGCAAATATCTAAGATAGTTTTCTTCAAGAACATTTAAGGTTTTACATGATGTCTTGCAACATTTTGTGTGTCAGTTGTTTTTTGAAATATTAAGTACATATGGGAATATTGTTTATTATCATAATTACTAAGAGACATCTAACAATATTTGAGGTGTAATGTGATATAAATGGACACTGACACTGAATTTTCCTGTTTCCCATCATGGCATTTCACAAAATACCCCTCAACAACACATAGGGATATCAGCCATGGAAATATTAACATAAATATAAAAATATGAATAAGTGACAAATTAGTTGATTACTTTATCTACTACATGACATCCTAGATTAACAATATTAGCATCATTTTGTTAATAACTCTTTGTACATTCTAATACTGCCTTTTATTAGCTGATAGGTTATCTGGTTAAAGACATCAGGCCCAGAAAAGGTCCGAGCACCATAAGGAGCTATAGGCGTGAACTGGAAGTATACAACAATGGTGTTATAGGCTTGAGTGAGTTAACTATGATGGTGGTCTTGAGGCACTAGGCTCTAAGAATCTATGAGGTTCAAGATGCTCTGTAGTGCATTTTCTAGCTTTTTTCTAATATTTTGAGCCAATGATAGACAGAACAAAAGTCATGATTAAGGAAAGACATTCTTTTAAGGCAGAAATAACACATGCCCATGGTCTAATATTCAAGTTTTCCACAAAGTAAGGCAGCCACATACATGTAGACGCACAATGTGTTCTACTAATTTTTCTTATAACAGATCCTGGCAGTTGATGCATGGTGCTAAAGTTGTGATCTGCAGTTCCTAGTGGTACAGAGTTTGATTTCCTCAGCTGTCATTTCTCTAATATGTCAACTTGAGCAAATTACTTAACCAGATAGTGCTTGGCTATGCTCCTCAATGATATCTTGAACTATAAGCCTAGTAATTACTTATGAATCCTCATATTACAAAGCTTCATTCTCTCTCTCTCTCTAACTTACCCCCTCCAGATTTCCTACTTTCTCTCGATCGACAACCACATTTCCTTCTTTCTCTGTTCCCTTATTTGTTTTCCTCTGTCTCTCCACATATGCATCTATTATCTGCCCCTGATTTGGTACATCTCTCATTTTACCTCATACAATTTTATATTTTTTGATAAATCAGTGAGGATTGCAAGTATTCAATGATCACAGACATTGGAGAGTTGCATACTTCTTATTCTTCAGAAAATGAACGCTGATTCAATATCAAAACCAATTATTTTTGTTAACTTTTTAAGTGCATTGGGATGATATTTATAAGTTGTAAATGATTTTAGATCATTGTTTCTAATTATTTTTGGTGTTGCCTCTGATTCTTGAATAAACCTGACACTTTCAGCATCGTATTTTTTTCTGTCTTCTGATTTTTTTTCTCTCTTTCTCTCTCTGTCTTTAGGACTGTCACTTTATGGGACTTGCACAGACACGAGGCAAATTAGGAATAAGGGAATTAAACTCAAAGCTGTAAAGCTCTCTAGCAGCTCATAGTCTTTAAACATTAATGCTAAACCTATACCAACAACTGCCTTTGTTGTATGGTTTATGAGCTCTAACAGAAATGGATCCAATGTGGATCAGCTTACTCACCGATTAATCAACAGATATTTAAAATAAAATAAATTATACATGAGCCAGGAAATAGTATGGCTATTTATTTATTTTGGAGGTAGATTAGCAATTGCAGTGATATGAAATCTAATTCATAAAGTAGGAGCACTTTCTACGTTTCTCCCAAAATCATTTGTTCTTTTTACATGGTTATTATGTGCTTGCCAATATTTTTCTCTTTCAAGGCTTACCAGGCCTAAAGAAATGAATTATGTGGTTTACAATAGCCAAATACACCTACCTGAATTTCAACCTTGGTTCCAGTGAAACATGCCTCACACTAGCCTCAGGCACAGAATGGAAGCAAGGAGTAAGTTAGATCATATATCTTTTAAATGTATCATAATTAATATGAATACAACACTCTTTCAAAGAAAAAATTTAGGAATTGATGCAAGAGAAGTTAAACGAATACTGTGGTAAATTTCAGAATCAGACCTAACAGAGAACAATTAGTACAACAGGAGCCTGCAAATGCAAACAAAAGTCCGGTCTGTATAGGAGACTGCCTTTAAACAGCAACAGCAAAGCAACATTTTGTTTGTGAAGCAAAAGCTGCAATACTACTGCTACCAGGGAAGTGCTAGGTTGCCAGCATTAAAGTAAATATTAGTCTTGCCAGCATTAGCTTGAGCAAGAAAGGAAATGTAATGAGTTCACGTTAACTTTTTTACTGTATCACTGGCAAACCAGGACATTTCCTTCCCTGCTGACAGTTAATTCAGGCGACAGGATGCAAGGCATTAATCTGTGACAGCCCTGTTCAAAATGGGACAGGTGGCATTCATAGTTTTACAACAGACAGCTCTATGGATTGTATAGGACAAATAATTTTTTATTGTAAACATCCATCAAAATCCAACATTTTTAAATACCCTTTACTTGCCTACTCTTTCTGTGTGAAATACAAACTCTCAAATTCATTATTCCTAGAAAACAAGCATTAACAGTTTTAGAGTGCCTGGTACTCACTGGATTAAATGGCGTCCATATCCAATTTGTATGGTTTCCTGTAGCATTTATTAAATAAATCATTCAAGTCAAATTAGGTTAAAATGTAATAGTTGTTTGATAGCAACTAATTATATATTACATGGTTTCAGCTGATAAAATATTCTTAACAATATGTAATGACGTTCTTCAAATAATCTTAAATAGATCATTGTACTCTTAATGTAGTAGGGTTCATAAGGCATGTTGAAATTGATGAACATCAGATTTATTGAATATTTCAGTAGGTGACTAGGCTATTTTCTGGTTCTTTCTTTTTATAGGGATGCAGATAAGTATTATTTTTATGAAACATTTACACAGGACATTTGAAATGCCAAAGTAATTACTAGGTCACTTAAGAAACTTGTAGATAACAAGAAACAGAAAAGGAGTAGCATAGGAATTGAAAAGCAAAATACTTAAATCTTGATAAATATGGCAAGTGATGAGATGTAGAAAAGCAAATGAAAAGACAGAACATAGACAGAAATATGCATGAGATGGGTGAAAAGAAGCATCCGGCATTGTATCAGAGATAGGAGGCAAAAGAGATGAGCTGGATCCAAGGAGATGTAAAGTAGGAGAAGGACAGTACAGTAGTTTAAGTAAAGATGTTTGAATGATAACTGCTGCAGTAGCCTAAACTATCCTGCACAGGATATAGCAGTTGGCCAGCTTCTAAAGCTTCAGGACACCGTCCACAAGCCCAAACCATTAATTAGCTTGAGCTGAGCTAACTAAAAAGTCAGGTTTGGGTGCCAAGCCCTTCAGGGTTTCATGCCAACAGAGGGAGGGAGGCCAATGCCCTGAGATAACAATTCAAGGAAAATAAAATATATATGTCGACATCCTGGCAAAGAAATATACAAAAAAATTAGGAGGATGGAAGGAGAGTGGAGGAGGAGGGAGGGCCTGTATCTTCCATATAGCTAGATGAACTGCTGCTGCAGATCAATCGAACAGCTGTTATACTGTTTTTACTCACACAACTGTACGATGTTCATTATCATGATCACTGCTGCGCTGCTTGCTTATATAAAGATAGAATAAAGATAGAAGAGAAGAAAAGAGAAGAAAGAGAAGAAGTCCCCTGAAGAATGGTTCTAGCAATGCCTGTCTTAGACCTGCTGAAGGAAGGAATCGATCTAGTTTACAAAAAATAATAAAAACCAAAGGACCAAGCTGGGCTTCTAGAATTCTTCTTCTAATATCCTTTCCAAAAAAAAACCCACCACCAAAACATTTTTAACATTTTTTTGACCCTGCTTAGAATGTTTTGTTGTGGGTTTTGTGAAGGTGGGTAAGAAGTAATAATTGTTACAAATATTTGACAAATAGTCTGTTTTCTATTTTTTTTTTAATTTCACAATGAACATGAACAAGAAGAAATGAGTTCTGAAAGATTTTTAAGATTCATTTTATTGCATGTGTCTCTTGTCCGAAGTCTAAGATCCATAATTTCTTTTTCTCCCTTTTTTTAGGTTCTGGAGAAGACACAGAAAAGAGAAGTTGTCTTAAATATGGATATCATGATATGCTTATGTATGCTATGCTTGAAAATAACAAGATCATATAATAATGGATCTTTTACAGAGGATACTCTAGCAACAACACAGACTGAACAACATGTCAAGACTGATTTTCAAGTCAAGAACCTCCTCTCAATTATATGACCAAAGCTGTTTTTTTAAGTAGTATATTTTTTCTTTAAGGAAAAGAGTTTTCTCAACAAAACTTCTTTGCTTACCCAGGGTTTGCTTATACAGGTTTTTTTTAAAAAGTTTTTTTGAAGAGATTTCATTGCAAAGGAACTTATGGAAAACAATGGTCAACAAAATGAACCTTGGAACCTTGTTTGAAGAAAAAGAGTAGGATTAGTGTCTGAAAAAAAGAGAAAAAAAAAAAAACTGAACCAGTAAAGGGTTGTGTTCTTTTTTGTTTTTTTCTTATAGGCCTTTTTGATTTTTTTTTTTTTTTTTGTATTTTTTTTTTTTTCTTCAGACCTTCTTGTATTTGGGGGTTCCCTTCTGTACATCCAGAAAAAAAAAGCTCTTCTCTAAGCTGCTTAAACAGGATGCATCCTCTCAGTTGTTTGGGGTCAGGATGCATCAAACACAGATGATCTTGAGTAGTGATCAAGCCTCTTTACTCTGTAAGTGCCATGTAGAAATAAGAAGCTAAGGAATTGAAAGAATACAGAAGAACCAATGAAGAAATAATGATAATGAACTCAGGAAGTTCTATCTTGATCTTACCATGGATTCAGGGTACCATGGAAGTCAAAGCAAAAGACAGAAAAAGCACACAATATAAAGACACAAGAAAGATGTCTTCCAGAAAAGAAAGGTTTGTAAAAGACTCACAGCCAGGGGTCTAGAGAGATTTAGTCCCTGTAGATGGTCACTATTTCTTTATTTTTGTTCCTTGTTTGGTGCTGTTTTGGTCTTAACTCTGTTTATCTCTGTCACAAATTTGCTCTTTCTCTGTACACAAGAGAAGAATTTCAGCTTTCAGCAGATAGAAAAGAGCCCAAAGAAAATCAAATATATGAGCCTGAGAACTGAGAAATTAAAAAAAAAAATTATGCTGAGCCATATAATTTAAAGTTGACTTTTGATATACTTTATTTCAAGTCAGAAGGAAGAGTTTCTATTTCTTCCAACTTCATTATTTGGTAACAATATTTTTAACAAGTTGTATCTTATGGAGATTTAGTATTATTAATATGTTTAATACATACATGACTAAGGAACTTTATATAGTCTATCTGATTTTTTGGGCAAAAGGCATACTGTCATGGAGACTTTATGTATTAAGCAGGCCTTCTGACTTTCAGCAGCAGACAGACTGTCATGAACAGGCAGGGCTAGTTCTAAAAAACTGAGCAACAAATAAGAAGGTTAACGAAATGAAAAAAACTCTACATTCCTAAAAAAAATAAAAATTTATAATCTCTTTAACTGAGAAAAAAGAATCATTCAGCAGTGAATGGAGAAAAAGAAAGGGGTCTATCATTCAGTCAGGAAAAAACTAAACAGTGAAAAGTGTATATCAATGAAAATGCGGAAAAAACAGTGAAATGAAAAACAGTGTGTTACAGTGAGGTGGGATATTTGCCCTTTCCTGCCATTGTGGAGGAAGTAAGGTTAGAGGGGTAGTTTCCCTGTCCCCTCAGGTAGTCTTATATTCATTAGATTTTCGCTCATGTAAGCATTCGCGATTTAGTCTTTTCATGCTTATAATATAGACCCATTAGAAGTACACCCCAGGTCAAGCACCTATGTCTCTAATGGACAGAGGCAGCCTGTACCTCACCCCAGTTTACATAGACCCCTGAAAATATTTTCTAAGGCACATATACTTGTGGGATACAATTGAGATACTTGGCTTATAAAGTCCCAAATGGTCATTAGCTTAGTATGCAGCTATTAACCTCTTATCAGATAGCACACTCTCCTCAGATTCTGAATCAGAAATCTGAGGAGAGAAGCCTACATTTGTCCCTTTACATTCCCCCTCAGGTCAAACTCTTGAATCTCATCATGGAAAAAGGAATCACTTTTTCTTTTACCAGAAACACTCATAAAAGAAGGGTCACAAACTGAGACAAGCCTAATAAATTACTTCTGCTCAGAGCACCTGAAACAGGAAGGGACATATGTTTAGTTTTCTGTTTCTTTCTGACAGGAATTTCTGAAGAAACAAACCCAGAGTTGCCAGCAATAACCTCACTAGGGATAGATACTTTAAGCTGGCTAAGCTGAGACTCTTTCTCTGCCCCTTCTCTAGGACTGACAAAAGTGTATCTCCCTTGCCAAAGGGCAGTCCCACAACTGCAGGGGATTTGTCTAACCATTGGACCATGGGAGTTGTAGGAACTACACCAGAGAGACCTGAAGAAAAAGATGCAGGGTTTGAGGAGCCAGCTGTGGCCATAGCAGTCTCCCACCTGTTGCTCAGGTAAACTACCAGTCTGCTATGGTGGCAAAGGATACTTAACAATCTTTTTTCTTTTTGTGGCTAAAAGAAGGTATACCTAAGAACCAGTAAGTTGCCACACAGTCAAGCCAAAAATGGTGTCTGATTTCCGGAGAAATTTAGTAGCGATGATCAGTAAAACAGGTAAGATGTAAAAAAGTATATTTTTCTCCAGATAAAAAAAAAATAGTAGAAAGCACTATAAACACTTACCCCAAACTCAAAAGGTAGAATAACAACAGTTTACCACAGAAAAAGTACTTTTATACCACGTTTAATAACTTTTTACCACCAGAGTATGTAAAAGTCAAGACAGTCAACAAAAACACTTTTTCCAGCTTAAAAGTTTTTACAGAAAAGGTAGTTTTTTTCCCTGAAGGGAACTTATTTGCCCAGCAATGGATCAATGCTATTAGACTATCTTCAAAAGCTTTCACATGAGCACTTTCTTCTGAGGCAGGAGAACTTGGCACCCAAACCTTGCTTTTAGTCATCTCAGTTAAAAGTAATGGTTTGGGTGCATGGAAGATGCCCTGAGGCTTTGGAAGCTAGACAGCTATTATATTATGGGGAGGATATAACCCCATGCAGCCTAAGCTACTGCAGCAGTGATCATAATGATGAAAATATCAGGATGCATCTGACAAGTAACAGAGGTTTCTGATGAGAACTAGAAAACAGCACCAATAATAATGTACTTTGTAAGGAAATAGGCAAAGTAACTGATCCACAAGTAGTTTCCTGTTTTCACATTCTGTGCCTAATAAAAGCACTTCTTCATGGACTTTTGGGCTGGTCTGACTACATAAGTGCCCCAGTAGAGGAAAAAGCATGTATGATCTGTGGATTTTGTGTACATTGCTTGTTCTTTTGCTGTCTTATGCATTTGGTTTTATTAGCATGTGTCCTCATTCATGTTTTTTTTAACTTGCTCATAAGTGGATTTCATTAATGTGGAGTTTATGTCTTCTTCAGTATATGTGTACATGTATTTGCTGGTGAGTGTGGCTTTAAATGTATTGGCACTTATTCCAAGTATTAGAAGGTCTTTTTCTATTAAATGGCTGGTTAAATTGCATCAAAGACATTGGAGCTAATAAAATGAGTGTGTGTGTGTGTGTGTGTGTGTGTGTGTGTGTGTGTGTGTGTGTGTGTGTGTGTGTGTGTGTAGTGTGCATTTTGCAACAGTGTGTCAGCCTATACAAGAAGAGATTCCCTGCCTTGCACGATTTCTCAGTGCGTGACCCTGAATGACATAAGTGAGTAATCATTGGGTGAATGAATAAATGGATGAGCCATATTAGAAGAGCTCTGCCTCGACTAAGACAATAGCGTCAGTTAATTTCATCAAAACCTTATTGTGCAGAATTAAACTTTTAACACTATGCCATTTTAGCAACACTCTTCTTTAGCCATCTTTAGCTAAGTGAGTGCAGTCAAGTTGCCCAAGAACTTTGAAGATTCTTACTGTACACTGATTTTAATGGTAAATAACCACTTTGAAATTATATTTTAAACTTGTAAGTAGTTTGCCTATGTCTGAGGCATTTTTGAAATGTATGGTTTGATCCACATTAATGACTCTATACTTCACATAATTTTAAATTAGAACAAACCAAAAATGATGGTGCTAAGAGCTGTTTTACAGGTTTTTGCAACAAATTAACATTTTCAATGTGACTGGTAGAACTTTCAAACAGCATATTTAAACAGATACATTTTCAAGCTTAATCCTGTTGCTTAAAATAAAAAAAAAATAACATTTCCGTTAGCTGTATTTTTCCATTTTTTTCTGCAACTTGCTAGCAGAGGTTGAATGTAAATTATTGAATTATGATCTGAAAAGCTCTGTAGTACTACGGATTCTTTCATTTTCAAATATGTGCCTAGTCCCAACCTATCTTTTCTCAGATAAATGTATTTATAGAAATTTGGAAAGATGCAAGTTTAACTGAAAGGATTGTCTTTCTCTAAGCTGAATATTTGACATACTTGGTTCAGTTTTCAGTACTGTCCCCTAAGATATAAACAGTGCATTCACATTAAACTGTGGTTCCTAATTCATGTTTATTTTCGAAGAAGGCCAGCTTTAGATGAAATAAAGCCATAGGTGAAAGGACTTTGTGACACCTGTACCCACCAAATGTCTTCCCCACTGTCCCCCAATCTTGCCCATCTCACACTATCCTCTTTACTTCCCTCTTCTTTTTTCATTTTCACAGCTTGTCTTTTTCTTCAGTTTTTTCATCCATACTTCTATTGATCCAAAGCTGCACTGTAATTAACTGTGCAGGAAATAATTGAATTAAACTAGGGGTCTAAGGCCTGACAGACCCTTCAGAAGCCAGAAGGTTCTAGATGCTTTGAGGTGCATTATGGAGCTTTTTACAACCTTAGTTGATGCACAGGATTAAGTCTATGAACTGTTAACAAACTGATTCCTGTAGTTCATGGTTTAGTTCCCTCTGCCTACATTTGCATAAAGCAAGGTTACTTTACCAGACAGTGCTATGAGGAAATTGAGGAAACTGGTCCAGGCTCATCAATGGCTTTTGACTGTATGCATAGTTACTACCCATGAACATTTTGTTTTAATGATAACCTGAAAAACAATCACAACTAAGGTTCACAGGTGTTTACCAGGCTAATGACCACAAGGGCCTTTTTAAGCCTAGCCATGCATCCCAAATCTCTGACAAGTTCTGATACCCTTGATAAGTGTAAGCATGGGCAGGGGAGATGAACCATTTGCAGGTTACCTGTGTCAATTACAGACATGGGTGCCAAACCAGGGATGAATTTCTAGTTTCCCATCCAATTGTCTAAGTTGCCCTTGAATTGGGTTAGGGAGGAACTCTGCTTCACATGGATGGGGAGCCTGTTCCGTAGATGAGGTAGTCTCTGGGATGCATACCTATCTTTCCACCAGGTCCTATTTATATCACAGGCAAGGTTTAAGTCTTTAGATGGGTAATTCTGGTGCTGTTTGTTTTGGGATATTGAGGAGGTCTATAAGAGTGGGGTATGACAATGCCCTGTATGCCAGGCATAGATCTCCCTTCAAAAGCCTGTAGGAGACAGAAAACTGGGATAGGGCCTTAAGGCAGTCTGCATTGGACATATTACTTATGCCCTGTACTCTTCCAGTGAGGAATCTCTGTGGATGTTCCAGTTGTTAGATATGCCTGGGTAGGTTCATACCAAAGGGGGCATTGTACTCAATGATAGGTCTGATGAATGCCGAATACAGAGGAACAATGACTTCCTCGGACTTACCTGCCATACCTTTGTTTATAAGTTGCGCAACATAGAATGATCTCCTCATCACTGTACACAAGTAATGATTAAAGGCTAGATTACTATTTATGTGTGTCCCTAAGTTCCTAACTACTGGCTCAATTCTAAGGGGTGTATTGTCAATATGATAGTTACCAGGAATGGATGACTTCCCAAAAGATACTATTATGCATTTCTTGGCATTTAGTTTTAGTCCGTGGCTCTGACACCAGTTGTTTGTCTGTGTCATCCCCTCCTGGAGAACATTTATGTCAGTGTGAGATTCAATAACAGCTCCTAATTTGTAATCATCTACAAATTCAGTCAGCCAAAGACCACTGACATTGGCCTTGACTGCTGAGAAGTAAATTCCAAAAAGGAATGGTCCAAGGACTGATCGCTGAGGGACTCCACTTGTGAGTGGCCTCTTTGTAGAGGTGGACTCCCCAATTCTAACTTCCTGGGCCCTGGCTGTGAGTCAGTTGGCTATCCACCAGGTGACATATGAATTTGTACCTAACCTCTTGAGTTTGTCAACAATGTCCAAGTGGGGTATTATGTCAAATACCTTGGCCAGGTCAATGTAGGCAATGTGAATGATTTTGTCCTAATCTTTTGCTTTGATGACCTTCTTAAATAAGTCCAACAGGTTGACTAGGCATGATCTGCACTTGACAAAACCAAATTGGGTTGGGTCCAGTGTCTGGAGGTTTACTATATCTCTATTGATCATCTCCATGATAATTCTTTCCATGACTTTACATATAAGACTAGTGAGATTTATGGTTCTGTAGTTTCCAGAGTCTGTAGATGGCCCACATTTGTGCAGAGAGATGACTGTTGCCTTTTTCCATTCATGAGGCACAAAGCCTGTTTGGAGGCTACAGTTAAATAATAATTCCAGAGGCCCTGATAGATCATGTTTCATGCTATTTAGAAAGTATCCTTGGATATTATCTGGGCCAATTGATGCAGTGTTCTTGGTCTTAAAGAGAGCATTAAGGACCTGTTCCCTAGTGATAGTAGGGGGAGTCATATTTGATGATTTTTCCTGAGAAAAGGTTGAGGGGGAGAGAGGAGTAAAGTTGGAGCTGAATGTATCAGTCAGGAGGTTTGCTATATCTTCTGGCTCAGTATAGGTGGCTCCATTTATAATGAGCTCTGCACACAATTGTGTATTGCCTTTGAGGTTGTGGACATAGCTAAAGAATGCTTTGTGGTTGTCCTTGCCTGTGGGGTCAAACTTACCGCAATTTTGGCTTTAGTAGACTTTATTTGTCTTCTGAGTTGTTTGTTTAGTTTGATGAGGGTGCTTTTATCCTGATGGGTACTGCACCTCCTATTTTTTGCCATGATTTTCTTCCTCCTGTTGCACAGCTGATTGATTTTGTGATTCCACCAGGGTGGCTTGTTTTGTGAGGTAGTTCTGTACTTCTTCCATTCTGTACTTCTTCCTGGTGGGTACAGCTGCCTCTATGCAGCTGTTAGCATGCTTGTACAGAGTTACTGTGAACAGTTTTACATAGGCAGAAGTGTTCTCAGGGTTTATGGGGGCTTCAGATTTTGTCAGGTTCTCATTTAATAGCAGGAGGTTAGCCTTAGAATAGTTCCTGAATATTCCAAGTTTAGCTGGGGGTCCAGGTTTTATTTTTACTTAAAAGGAGACCATTTTGTGGTCTGACCTTATAAGGGAAGGCATTACAGTAGGGGGTGTGCAGCAGTCTCCCTTATTAGTGAGGACCATATCCAGTATGGTTGCACCCCTGGTTGGTATATTGACAATCCTGTCCAGGGAGTTTGTGTTTATAAAATCCAGGAATCTCTGTGCATGTACCTTTGGTGTCACATAGGATTTACAGCTAATAGTGGGGTAAGTCATTCGTGAATATGGTAAATTCATGGGTGATTTTTTCACACATTGTCTTGTTCCTCATTTTCCCCTCCATGCTTTAAATACTCTCTAACTGGTCTAAACTAAACTAAAATAACTGTTAAGGAAACAACTGGATTACATATGGTCTGTTGGGTTTGCTAGTCACCTAGAAGCCATATAGTGCTTGGTATTTTGTGCTGCATTTTAGAGCTACTTTTCAACTTTTTTCACCTAATGACTGCCAAACAAAAATCACAAGTATGAAAAGAAATACAGTCTTATATTTTTTTCTTTCAATAAAGAATAAGCTATGCCCAAGGCTTAATGTCAAAAGCTTACAAAACAGCAGTTCCCAATAACACGAGATGCCAAATTCTTATAAGGATGCAAAACTCATTATCTGGAAGTTGTATCAAGTTCCCTACTGCACCAATAAAATAAAATAAAATAAATTAAAATGAAAATATTGTCACCTTCTGCTTACCTGTCTGGTCTTAGATTGAGATGAAAGTTAAAGAACAAATGACTGCAGTAATACATTTCAAGTTGTTGCTGTTATACATAAGCACAGCATGCCTCCTCACCTATGCCCCATATTCTCTGTACCCCTGTGATGTTACAGAAGGATGAGAGTGAAAGAAGAAATTTCCACAGTAATACACACACACACACACACACACACACACACACACACACACACACACACACACCCCCCCCCACACACACACACACACACACACACACACACACACACACACACACACACACACACACACACACACACACACACACACACACACACACACACACACACACACACACACACACACACACACACACACACACATTTAGACAGATATAGATATGTAAACAGCATGCCTCCTCACTCTTATCCTTAAAGGTAGCACCTTGTACACATGCCTGATGTTTGGCTGTGAGAAAGAGGAACAAAAATGAAGATCACATTCATGTATTCCAACTTGTTCCAAAAGAATACACTGTCCCCAGACAAGCTATAGAACCCCTCTTTTCACATCACTAGGGATCTATCATGAGGAAATTTAAAGTAGTTTGTTACACTTTTTTAAGTGTTTTGGTTTTGTTTTAAACATACTGTTATAAGAGTATTAATTACAGTATGTAACTGTTGTGTGTTTTCTTTGTTGGAATTATTTATTTCCTCATTGAAACTCTCAAGTTTGATTCCATTGGCATTCTACAACTTACTTTTCTAAGAAACTCAAACTCAGCATGAAATCTTGTTAAATAAACGGTGCTAGGGTGGAGCTAGAATACTGAAATGTGACAGGCTTTTCTCAAAAACTTGCTATTATGTTTCCTGGGCTTCAACTGTGAGATGATAAAAGCAACGGAACTCTATTGACATTAAGTTTTTAATCTAATCAGTATTACACTGGGTGCAGTACTATTTTACATGACCGTATTTTTCAAGGAGTCACTGCTAAGTTTGTGCCATGGTGAAATAGGTTGTATTTCTGTGCTGTTGGTAGCTTCATACTTGTTGCAGTTTTTTTTTTATATCATGTATGGTGTGTTTTATTTCTGTGGATGTAATCACTCATTTATGTATTGTTTTCAGGAGTCTAAACCATAATATAATGTTAGTTGAGCTGTTCATACCTGTTAACTGTCCAGAATGTCCCTGACTGGGTTTTCACACACAAAAGAAAATTTAATGCAATCTACATACACGACTCCCATGTGCACGTCAAAATCTATCTCTGAGATCTACTCCCAGCACTATCCTCATTGCAGCCTCTCTCTATCATCCTCCATATAGTTTTAGGAATAAGCCTTTTGTCCTCCCTATAAACTACAAAACTTACCCTTCCTACTGTTTTGTACTATGTTTTCTTCAGAAATAAAAAAAAAGTTTACATTACATACAGAATAATTTAAATAATGCATCAAATTTCACTCCCTTGATAAAGAGCAAGTGTGTGTGTGTGTGTGTGTGTGTGTGTGTGTGTGTGTGTGTGTGTGTGTGTGTGTGTGCGCGCGTGCGTGCTCGCACCTAAGAAACAATGTGTCAAACAGCTTCTTTAAGGATCATTATAGTGCTCAGTCTTAATTTCAGACAGATCCATACTTTTTACTAACCTGCTCTAAGTGCCAAATAAAAACATTTTATCCACAGCCATAATGCTGCCAAAAGGAATACTGAGAAAAACATGGTGCACTGCTGCAAAACAACAGTGATAAAAAGATATGTGGCCATAAAATGAAAGTAATATATTCACCAGTTTTAAAATATATTATTCACCAGTTTTAAAATGTGTGTGTGTGTGTGTGTTTATATATATATCTATATCTATATATATATATATATATATATATATATATATATATATATATATATATATATATAGGTTCATAGGTAGGTACTAGGCTATCTGCCCTAGGGCATTTATAAACCTAGCCAGAATGTGTTGGCTTTCGTCACCCTTTTAGACTAGATTCCTGAGCCATAGAAGTGATCCCAGGAGTAAATTTACGATTCCCCATCCACTCATCAAGATTTCTCTTGAAGAGGGTCAGCGAGGGGCTCTGCCTAACATGAACCGGGATTCTATTCCAGAGCGAGGGAAGCCTCTGGGATATGAATCTATCCCTCCAGCATGTCCTATTTATTGCTGTGCTGAGATTTAATTCCATGGAGCATGTAGCTCTAATGTATTTGGCTTTTTTGAGTTGGAGCATGTCCATCAATTCCGGGTTAGACATGGCCTTGTACATCAGGCAGAGTTCGCCTCTGAGTAGGCAGTAAGCAATTGAGTAGAGCTGGAGTTTCTTTAGTCGAGCAGCATAGGGTATCTGTTTGAGGCCTACGATCCTCTTGGTGAGGTACTTTTGAGATCTCTCCAGCTGTTGCAGGTGTCGGGTCAGATACATCCCAAATGGGGCATTGTACTCAATTAAGGGCCCGATGAGCGATGAGTAGAGGGGCACAATGACCTCTCTTGATCTAGATGTGAACCCTTTTGTGATTAGGTGAGCAATATAGAAGGTTTTTCTAACCACTTTGGCAATGTGATTGTCAAAGGAGAGGTTACTATCTACTTGGGTCCCCAGATCCCTTATTACTTCTTCCGTACTTAGTGGATTACTTCCTATGTGGTAGTTTGTGGGCACTTTGTTTTTCCCAAAGGGGATGACTATGCACTTTTTGGCATTTAGCTTGAGGCCATGGTTCTGACACCAGGTATCCGTCTATGTAAGACCCTTCTGGAGGATGCTTGTGTCAGCCAGAGAGTCGATTATGGCTCTCAGCTTGCAATCATCTGCGAACTTGGTCAGCCATAGTACTCCCATGCTTGCCTGTACATCAGGGAAGTATATACCAAACAAGAGGGGTCCCAGGACTGAGCCCTGTGGGATGCCACTTGTAACTAGTTTAGAGTCAGACATGGCACCCACAACTCTGACCATGTGAGTTCTATCCCTGAGCCAGTTTGCAACCCATCTTGTGACATATGGGTTGATATTTAAGCTGGTAAGCTTATTTATGATGCCAGAGTGGGGTATTGTGTGGAAGGCCTTTGCGAGGTCCAGGTAGGCTGTGTGGACTACCTTTCCCTCATCTATGGCTTTGGTAGCTATTTCAAAAAAGTCAACTAGGTTTAGGAGGCAAGATCTGCCTTTAACAAAGCTGAATTGGGTAGGTCCAGTGTCTGGAAGTTCCCAATGTCTTTGTTTATGAGATCCATGATGATGCGCTCCATAGCCTTGCAGACCAGGCTAGTCAGGCTTATGGGACGATAGTTCCCGGGATCCATTGTGGCGCCACCTTTGTGGAGTGGGATTACTGTTGCTGTAGGCCATTCTTTGGGTACATAACCTGTGGTAAGGCTGAGTTGGAAAAGTGAGTTTATGTGAGGGTTTAGTTCTTTTTGGAGCTTGTGTAAGACACAGCCCGGGATGCCATCCGGTCCCATTGATGCTGTGTTTTTTACTTTGGAAAGGGCTGCTTTCACCTGTGTGTCTGTGATGTCTGGAGGACTGCATTCTTCAAGGATAGACACAGGCCCTTTTGGGGGGGGGGGGGGGGTAAAGTTTGCACTGAACCTGTCTGCCAGGATGTTGGCAATGTCATTGGGTTCAGTGTATTTTGTGCCATTTTGCACCAGCTCAGAGCAGATCTGAGAGTTGCCACCCAGATTCTTGACATAGCTAAAAAATGCCTTGTTATTATCTTTAGAATCTTTGGCTATTTTTCTTTCAAAGTTAGCCTTTGATGATTTTATAATGGAGCAAAGTTTCTTGCTAATACTGATCAGGGATGCCTTCCCTTTTTGGGATTTTGCCCTATCATGTAATAGTTTTCTCCTTCTGTTGTATAGCTTATTTATGGCCGGGGTCCACCAGACTGGTCTCCTGTTTTTGGAGGAGTGAGTCTTGGTTTTACTTGGGATGGCACAATCCATGCATTCCTGTAGGTGCTCATAGAGTGCATTTGTAAAGGATTCCGCAGTTTGGATACCATTTTCCATTTGCCCAGGGGCTTTAAAACTTTCCACCTCAGTTTTGAGAAGTGTGAAGTTTGCTTTTGAGAGATTTTTCACAGTGGTTTCTTTGGCTGGGGGTGGAGACGGGATGTGGATGCCCATTGTGATTATTTTGTGGTCTGATCTTAACTACGAGGGGTTCACCTCTGGTGTGGAACAATGATCCCTCATATATAAAACATATATATGTTTTATTTAGTAATTTTCAGCAAAAGAAATTCATTATATCCTAACAGGAGCCTTAGAATTCATTATTTACCAAACACATTTCACTACAGTATGGAGGAAGCCAAACAGCCTCATCACAGTTAACATTGCTGTCATTTGAACTTCTTGCTGAATATAGTAAGAATAATCCTTGTAATGATTTGTAAATCCAACATCAGTATTTAAGCCAGCAACCTGGACATCACTGCTATCACTAGAAAAAAATCACAGTATTCAGAATCACACACTTAACTGAAAGTCTTAGTGGAATGTCGTACATGGCATCAAAGATCAAAGTGCATTCCACAGAGAATTGCAAGGAGGCAAGTATTGCAAAAAAGAAAAATAACAGAAAAAATGATTGAAAACCATAAAATGCTTATGGCAAATCCACAGAAGGAGGCATTGCAACAATAAAACAACCACGAGGGTAAGAATTATGTCAAATCACTTTAAATAAACAGTGGCCATACTGTTCCCACCCAAATCTCAAACAAGCTATAACGACTGTCTATACACATCTGTAAGCATGATCAGTTTTATGCTAGGTGGTGGTAGAGGCAGAGGTTTAGGCTAGGGCCCATACTAAACTTATCTAAAATTCCCCTATATAGGTGGGAGGTTTGGAGGTCCCCAGAACCCAGATGCCCTGAGAATCTAGATGTACTATAATGCATTTATGCCTTATTTGTAAAGTGTACTACATATTAGCTGTTCTTTTTACTGTTAGCCAGAGGCCATCTGGCTTTACTGCCCTTCTGTGCATACTTCTTGGCCAAGGTCAGTTGAATTAACCAGTTAGTCTGTTAGGGGTAGAATTAAGAAGACATACTGTGTCTACATGTTTGACAGCCACTAGGTATGTCTCCAGCCATTACTGTGTGAGATGTACATTTTGATACAGACACTGATACACTACTTTTATAATAAGATACACACACACATATACACACTCAAGTAATGCATGCTTGTCTATAGGCAAGTTGGAGAACCACCAATTCACCTCTGACTTGCCTTGATTATGGGGGAAACCAGATCACATGCATAAAACCCATATAGAAACAGAAACAGAAAAGATTCCATGCAGAAGGAACCATAGAATAAAAACCCAAGAAGAGTGTTGAGGGATGGCAATGGTACCCACTGCACCACTTTGACAATAACCAGTTGCTTTCACAAACAACCTACCCAGACAATCAAAGACAACTGTACAACAGTGATGGCTGACTGCAATGAATATTGAAAAAAAAATGTATTTGTAATTTGTTACTCCTAGATAATTTACAGCAACCACACACACAAACGCTCACACATACATAAACCCTAGCAATGATTTCACGCTGATTTTAGCAGATTTTTTATTTATTTTTATTTATTGAACTTTGATTACTGGGAAGGTCTAAATGGGTAGAAGCCCATTTTCAGTGGAGGCCTAGCTCAAAAGTATTACAAAGCAATTTAAGACAATAATTTTACAATCATCAACAATAATACAAAAAACATCTACAGTTTAAATAATTATATAAAATTAAACATAATATGAAAACATTGATTATGAATAGATAAAAGTTATATGACAATGATTTAATATTTAAAGAAATTTTAGCCAGTTTATAGAAATATTAAAGGTAAATTAGTATAATATATACAGGAATTGAACTAAAAATGTGTGAGAAGGTCAGGCTTGTGTTATATTTAGACAGAAAGTCAGGAGAGAAAAACTGATTAAAGTAAGGAAATGAGTATGGAGGGGAGAGTAAGGAAGTATAAGGTATGAATAGGTAATTGTTCACATTTAGGGATAGAGTTTAACCTGGTGCTGAGCGTGAACAGAGCCAGTTTTTAGCTAGGAAGGTTTTCAGAATGGTTTTGAAGGATGGAGGGAGGGTATTGACCTGATGGATACAGGTAAGGATTTCCAGACCTTAGCAATATGGCACAAATGTAGACAATGACCTTCAGATGTGTTAGGTTTGTGGACAAACGTGTTTTTGGTCATTGAATCATGATAAACGACTAGGAACATAGTTGTGTAGAATATTATTTCATGCTGGAAAAGCAGAAGTGTGGTAGATAATTTTATAGGTGGCAAAAAACTGTGTATATGTTAGTTGACATGGTAATTCTAACCAATTTAGGCTACAGTGGTGGATTTTTGAAAGGGGTGTTTGCAGCAAATTTAACAACTTTGTTACAACATTGTTCACGTTTTCATTTTTGCCATGCCTGGAGGTTAGTAAGGATGGAAGCGCCATAAAGCTGTGTTGGGAGGAGTGGCAAGTGTAGCTTTAGCTGTGTTGATAAGAAAGTTTTTGTCTCTGTAAAGCATTATTAGTTTTTGATAAGTTTTTCCTTATGCAGTTTTGTAGATCAAGTTGAATTTAAGATTAGCATCCACTATCATCCCTAATAATTTGCTATAAGAAGTGGCTTAATTTGTTGTATTATCAAGAGAAAGAGGACTTTTGTTTTTTCCTAAGAGTTGTATTTAGTAAAAAAGTAGTAGTTTATTTATTTATTTTTTTTTTGGGGGGGGTGGTGATCATTGGTTGTGAGTTACAAAGCCATGTTCCAGTGGCTGTTAAAGCTTCCTGAGTAGTTTTAAAAAATAAACAGAAATCCAACCCCAAGAAATTTTGGAGTAGCATCTCTGCCCTCCTTAGTCCTGGCAGAAAAGACAATCATTACCCCACCCCTAGCTCTCCAGATCATATTATAGCCTCCAAATTGAACTCCTTCTTCATAGACTCTATAGCAAAGCTCACCACATCTTTCCATAATAACTCATTAGATCCATCCACATCTCTCACCCATACCTCCTGTCATTCTGCCAATATCACCAGCCACCTCCCTTCCTTCAATGTCAAACCCATTCCTGTCAACACTATAAAAAAACTCCTCCAAAAATTAAAATGCTGCTCTAATGCCCCTGACAACTTACCATCTAACTTCCTCATGTTAGCTGCTGATGGCATAGCTCTCCCTATTGGTTTTCTAATTAATCATTCCATCCAAGAATCCTATGTACCGCTCCTCTGGAAAAAAAGCCTTTATCATTCCCTTACACAAAGGGGGCAACAATACTGATATCCCCAATTTCTGCCACATAGCCATTCTCTCCCTTATCTACAAAATTCTTGAAAAAGGTATTCACCTGCAACTATTACCTTACCTCTTAGACAACCATTTGATGACCCCAACACAACACGGATTTAGACCTGGGCACAGTTCCACCACAGGCCATCTATTCTTCCTGGATAACATTAACGGCGCTCACGACTCTGGCAATATGGTATCTACACTTCTCCTAGACCTATCTATGGCCTTTGATACCATTTCCCATAGCCTACTTTTGTCAAAGCTTTCTCAACTTAATCTTTCTTCCTCTTCCATCAATTGGTTCTCCAGTTACCTCTCAAATAGGCAGCAGGTCGTCAAGTGGAAAAATTGTACCTCTTCTTACCTCAACACTCTGACAGGCATCCCTCAAGGTTCTATCCTGGGTCCTTTACTATTTAACATCTTCATTAATTACTTTCATCACTATATCCCAAACTCTAAACTTGTCCAATATGCAGGCAACTCTACTATCATCTGCTCTGTTG
The DNA here is from genome assembly GCF_019279795.1 of Protopterus annectens. Classification (NCBI taxonomy): domain Eukaryota; kingdom Metazoa; phylum Chordata; order Ceratodontiformes; family Protopteridae; genus Protopterus; species Protopterus annectens. The sequence continues at coordinate 1,332,064,592 of NC_056731.1, read as the reverse complement.
ATTCTCTCCCCAAACTCAAGCATGTAACTCAGGTCACCTTTAACTGCATTGAGACATGGGTGCTAAATAATCACCTAGCTCTCAAGGTATCTAAAACCAAAATCATGATCTTTGCTCCCCTCTAAAAACATCAAAATAGACAAAAACTCCTTATCTGCAGTAAGCCAAAACATGATTCCTTTCAAAATAGTCCTCCCATACTAAGCTTCTGGGTGTTCATATCAATGAACAACTAAAGTTTGACATTTACTGTCAAAGTAACATCAAGAAAACTCACCAGAAGCTTGAAATGTTTTATCGTCATAATCGCTACCTTATCTTTTCAACTAAGCTTACCCTCTCTACCACCTACCTCCTTCCCTCACTCATGTATGGGGTCCCACTCCTTACCAGTCTACAAGCCACCCTTAAGGCTTAATTGGCATTCTGTTACAATAAAATCTCCAGGTTTGCTACCAGCTCCAAATCCTCCTCCCACCACTGCATTACCTTACACTCCCTGAACTGGCTGTAGCTCCTCAAATATCTCTTTTACATTCAGCTCTGTACTGCTCACAAATGTATCTTTAGGCCATCTCAATGCCCCTTCCTGTCATCCATCCTTACTATGCATCTCCCTGTCTGATCCCTTAGGTCCAAAAATCAGAATCTCCTTGAAGTGTACAAACCCTTACTTACTCCTGGGCAACTTCTATTGCCATTTGCCCTAGCACAAAAATGAAACTCATTTCCTCCCCATAGCCAAACTACCCAGAACCTCTCCTTTTTAAGACCTTGCTCCACTCCTATCTCTCTTCTGCTTGGGAATGCTGCTGCTCTCACCCCTCCTTACCTCCACCAAATTACCCCACTTCCCCCATCTTTCTCTCCCAAAATTCTACCTAACACTAGCCATGTTGTTTTTTCTCCTTCACTTTGCTCTTACAATTACTTACTCCCTTTTATGCCTTATATAATGTAGGCATTAGTATTCCATACAAAACAGAGTGCTTATCATCTCAGGTTAGTTCAGAACATATTATTATTGCATACTACAAAAATCCATTTCTACTTCTATCACTACATCAGTATGTTTTTGTTAATTTTTAGGATTGTGTAATATTTTGTATTAACTTCTGTTGATATTGCTTTTGTAATATTTGGTATTATTTCTATATTAATTCTCATTGACTTTTGTTTTATATGTGTGTACATGGAGCTTTTCTACCTGGGCCTCCATTGAAAAAGGGGTCATCTCAACCCAATGGACTCTCCCGGTTAACAAACCTCAAATAAATAAATAAAATAAAATGTGGCTTGTTGTCAGATGAGTATACAGCCATCTTTGTAGTGTGTTAGGAAGGCCTGTTGTGTGGATTTGTGGAATATGTTGGTGAGAATGTTAAAGAAGAGGTAATCAAGGATAGAGCCCTGTGGTACACTAGTGGTGACTTGGAGTTATGGAGAGAGGGCAGAGTGCCATTTTAATTACTGATGTTGGGGAATCCCTGGTTAGTGATGCTATACTATCCATGAAGTAAGAGTTGAACTGTATTGTGGTTTTGAGTGGTGAGTTAATGGGAGAAGAGTTAAGGTTAAAATTTTGGCTAGGATGCAAAATTTCTTTAATGGTTGTCCAGAAGTTTTTAGGGTTGTGCTTACTAATATTCTGAATATTATTATAGTAAGTTTTTTTCCTTCATTTATTTTCTTTTTACTAAGATTGTGAACCATTTTGAAGTTTTCAAGATACTGTTTTTTTATATTTTGCTGTTCTTTCCATGCTTTTTCCTTATCCTACATTAGCATCCTTCTCTTTCTGGATAGCCAGATTGCATAATTTGTTTTTAGTCTCTTTCATCTAAGAGAAACAAGGCTATTTAGAATATTCAGAAAAGTTGCATTGAATTCATTTACAGCATCATCTAAGGGGAGGATTTTAGGAAGTTCCAGTTAATATACGATAGGAAATTAATGAACATTTCTGGGTTAAACTTGGAAAAGTTGCATGTTGTTTTTGGATGTGTGAGATGCATGGTTCTATAGACTTGGAGATTATCAATGAGAGAGTCTGACAGTGTACCTGGGGTGATCTATTTTCTAGGGTCTAATACTAGGATCCAGTCTAATAGGGAATTTGATGTCTTGCTATAATGTGTGAAGCCATATAAGTTCAGGCTAGATATAGGGGAGTTAGAGTTTATGTCCAACCAACTGACATTCACATCACCTAGTAGTATTTTTCTTGAGGAATTGTTATGGATATCCAATGCAGGATATCTTTCAGTATAACTGCATTGTCACCAACAGGGATGTAAAGAACACTAATACATATTTGTTTACAATTGTTTATTTTCAAGAAATGGAATAATAAGCTGAAATGAATTTTCGTATTAGTTTGTTGAAAGGGAAAATGTCATAGTTGTGGGAAACATTAAAGCAATACCTCCACCTTTCCCCTTTATATGGCCATTACTGAGTATATTACAGTCAGGCGGTGTATTCTTGGAGTTGTTTATGCTGGGTTAAAGCCAAGTTTCAGTTACAGTGAGAATATCAAGCCTATGTTGGGTAATAAAGGCATGTAGTTCAGCAGTTTTATTTCTGTATTTCCAACATTTATTGCATCAAAAGTAAGATTACTGGGTTTGGGGGTTGACCATTGTGAGGTTAGAGTAATGTGGAAGAGAATGTTCTTGATGTTCATTGTGACAGGTAGGGACAGGATTAGGGTGAATATCTCCTCCTAGAAGGATTTCAGTGTATTGGGGGATCACTGATACTTATTTTTTGGAGAATATTTTTCTACTTAATTTTGTTTTGGTTTGAGTTGAATTGGAGCTAATCAGTCTATCTTTGGAGTAAAGGTGATGGGTGTCATTAAATAGGTTTGATATGATGTGTTTAGATTGTAGGGAAGAAGTAAAAAAGGTAGCTGGAACAGAGTTGTAGAGATGTTGAGAGCTATTATAGAGTCATGGAAGGGTGAGAGATTGCCCAACAGGGGGAGAAGAGTAGAGTATAAGCTGAGGAGCAGCATGATTAAGTAAAAGGATCTGCATTTTATTGATGGCAGATATTGAGGAAGTAGGGATCAAAAGGAAAAAGAAGGTGCAGGCAGTAGGAAAATTCATATTAATGGAGTCTGAAAGCTGGTAGTGAGTCACTAGGAAAGAAGCATCTTCTATGAAGGAAGATAATTAGGTTTCCCTGGTATCTTGTCTGGAATGTGAGAAATAGAGGTGATAAGGATGCAGGTAAAATAGGAAGAAGTGAGGGTTTATTTGGTAAAAATAGACAATACAATGTAGAATAGATTTGTACTGTTAGGGAAGGGTGTAACTTTTAATGAATATAGTGCATAGCAGTATGGGAAGGAGAAAGGTATTTGGAAATGATGCTAAACAAATGGAAGTTGGGAAACAGGTAAAAAGAAACAGGAGTGTTTTATGACAGTAGTAAGCTTATTTGGGGAGGGCTAGTGTTTGATACTGCTTAACTATGATAAAAATAGCTGGAAGATTAAATCATTTTCATGCAAAGATGGCTTCTCTATTCATGAATTATAATGACTTTATTGTCTGTATATATGTACCTGAGATATCTGGTTGCAATTCTAAAATAATAGCCTCAGCAAAGCAGTCAAACTTGGTTCAGATTAATTAACACTAGTCTTGCAAAGCCAAGTTGATATTTGTTTAACTTAATCATGATAGCAGGATAATTTTGGTCCCATACCAAGCAATTTTTGACACTTTGTTGAGTGTGCAGAATTCACATATCTATTTGCCACAACAATGAATGTCAAATTAGTTACAAACATTTGCGTACTAATCACACAAAAACAGATTATTGTTTGTTTAAAATGAAAGCAGGGTCAGTCACCTTCATCCACAGACATCATCAATACCCAGTAGTTATAGCCATTCTGTTGACTGTGTATACCCATGATGTCTTATCATGATAGCCACAGTAATGTAGTACATCAGTTTTGCAAAGATAGAATAATGACTGTTCAACATAAAAATACAACATTAGGTTCAATCATTTTAAACCAAAGATAACACCTATATCCAACAATTGTATCCACTTTAACTGTATACACCTCACATGTCTGATTTTAATAAAAAAATACAGTGGCCAATACTGAAGTCAAGCACACAAGAGTTTTGTTGCCAGCCATAGAGAAGTATTCATACATGCTTGTTTAACTGAAGCAGCATCATATGTCTGATTGTAATAAAATGAAAAACAACAAAAAATGGCAAAAACAATAATTAAATGAACTTTGTTTCACGCATGCATTAAGTTAGCCGCAGTATAAGGCATTCCAACTTGGTTTCCAGAAAAATAAATCAATCTCACAAATTTAAGTGACCATACTATCTGCTTACCTGTCAGGGTTAAAATAAATACCTGCTACAGATCAATCTGTTCTGCGTGAGCTGTACCCCTGCAGGAAAATTCTTTTGCAGACTCTCTTAGTGACAATGTATATTGATGTCAGATGCTGTTTGTACTGCCATCATAGCTAGTACCCCCCCAGAGTTCAAAGTTTGTGGACCTTCTATTTGGTATCATTCTTCACATTCTAAGCAAAACTCTCAGAGACTTTGCTGATTAAAATTAAGGAACAAACTGTTGCACATTCTATACTGGCCTAGTGAAGGAGACTGCATGATGTACTGAGTTTAAAAGTATGGAATTTCATTAACATCTTACCAAAACTATAATAATATGTGTCACTGAGAAAGAGGAAACACAGTTTGTTGTTTCATTTAACATTATAGAGTCTACTTCTTAAAAAAAAATAAATAAATAAACAGGAACAGTTTAAAGGGAAGAGAGGCAACAGGCTAGGTCTGGTATATATTGTGAAGAGGAAGAGTACTGCAGTGTGACAATTTAATAGTGTGGCACCATTTATTTATTTACATTCATAACAATGGTCATGGCTGACATCACTCCAATATAGCCCTACCACATTCTGCTTAGACTCAGGTATTCAGTTGCTCACAGCAGTCCCTTTTCCCATTTGAAGTCACCAAGCTCCCATGATTTTAAGACACATGTGGAATTCGGATGAGTTATATCCTAGATAGAAAAGACATTCTCCCAACTTTCAAGACACTTGTTTGAGCAATGACATTGTTGTATCTTTAAAAGTTTAGAGTGAGGTAGAAAGAAAATATATATATAACTTAATAATTAAAAAAATAACAGACATGTAAAAGAGCATTACATTGCTGTCACTTTTATTTATTTATAGTATCGGTGTGATTCTTCAGTCAGACACCAAGACATACATTAATGAAAATGACCTGCCAACTCTTATCATGAAGATGGGCATAGCTACAGTTCATAAGGATCATTGACTCCCTTAAACTATCTTAAATAACAAATTTTAATTTAATTTGTTTGGGATCCTTATTTCTCCAGTGGCCATCAAACATCTCCCTCACTCACCCCACTGATGTATTCATACCTTCCACTAGCAAGAGGAATTAATTATCATGGAGGTTAGGCATGTGCTGAGAGTGGTGCTGTCATTTACTGCAGCATTTGTTTTTATTTATGTACCTACACTCCCTCACTATGGCTTGGCTTCTGCAATAGCTTGCTATTAGAAGATTGCATGCTAACACGCATGCACTCATAGGCTCATGGTGCTATTTGCTGCAGGTCAAGTACTGAAGTAGGAATCTATCCATAGAACAATTGCAGCACCATTCCCTTAAGAGGGTAAGTTGGGAAGTGCTGCTCAGTTCCAACATTTCCTGTGACTGATCCTTCCAGCAATTGAGGCACTTTTTAAATTCAGGTCATCTGTAGTAAAAATCATGGCCCTACTGCTCTTTGCCCATGTAGCTAGAAAGCTTTAAGCACTGTAATCTTACCAGCTCAAGGGATCAGCTGTACCTTGACTGAGCACTATATCAGCTGCTGTCATCAGTACAGAAAGGCTCATGAGTATTCACTGGTATAGATCACAGTGTGCTCGTGTGTGTGTATGTGCATATATTGTTCCTAGTCAGCCACTGTAGATAGGTAGCACATGCATATAAGTACTGACCACGTGCAAGAACAGTGCCATTTTGTGCAATCAGCCCAAGTGAATGCAGTCACAAATGGAGATGCACATGCAAGTGTGTTTGAAGTAATGAGTGAATCAGTTAGCTTCTATATATGTTCCAGTTACAGTTCCTGATGTGTTTATGAACAACAAATATCTCAAACCTGTACAAAGCTTTATTGTCTCTTTTGAATGCAAAAGACAAGCGACATGGTGTCAGAATGGGATCAGAAGTTGAAGCAACACACAACCCATGAGGCACGCTGTTAGAAGTGGAGGAATATACCAGATTAAACATGCAGAAAGGTTAGCAGTTATTCAAAGGTACTTAAATTCATTTAAATTATTTTTTTAATCGCTGAATGTGTGGTGAAGTATTCAAAACATTCCAGATAATTACTGAGATAAATGAAATGTCCAAAATTGCAATAAACTGATAAAAATATTTGAAATAAATACAAAAGTGCTCAAACATTTTCTGAAATGTTTAAAATGTATGAAAAGGCTAAAACAACTGCATTTCTTCACAATGCACTACTTTTTCACATTAACTAATGCTAGTGAAAGTATCCAGCGTTTCTGGAATGTTTGCAGTGTTAAAGTGAATCCTTAGATTGTTGTGCATTTGAGCATAATTACAAGTACCTGGTCTATGTTTATATTGAAACATATTTTGTTGTTATGGCAGAGGGATTTTGCAGACCTAAACTGCTGGTGTTTGATAACAATATTGCTGAGAACTGGCAAGTGTGTGAACAAGGATATATTTTCATACAGGCTGCTTTTTCAGATAAAGACGTATGTACCATGGCATTCATACTTCTTAATTTAGCAGTCTCAAAAGCCATTGAGAGGGAACGGTCATTTGTGTATGAACCTGCTGTACAGGCAGGGGAGGGGAAGAACCGCCATATTGTGATACAAGCTGAAATGCGGGAAGACCCTCAGTGGTTAAAATGTAAATTTATTGAAATGTGTAACACTGAAATGAATATTACAATGGAAAGGCACATGTTTTACACAAGGAATCAAAAGCCTGGTGAAACTATAGCAGGATGTATTATTGACTTGAGAAATAAAGCAAAAATGTGCAGATTTGGTGATCTGCAAAATGAGTTGATAAAGGACAGATGTGTGTGGTGTTAATAATGATGCAGTGAGAAAGATTTTACTTAGAGATATTGACTTAACATTAAGCAAAGCCATAGAGATTTGTCAAATATATGAGATTACAGAAAGGCACAGGAATATGCTTATGAATGAGAAAAGCATGCATGCAGCATCTACCAGTGCAAATGTTGATAATGTACAACAGAAAGCTAAGATAAAAATGAGATATAAGCTGAAGGGTGTGGCAGTACCAGATTTCAACCACAAACTGCATGGGGCCACAGCACCTAATCTTATTGTTGAGTGTCATAATTGTGGAGGCAGCCATAAATCTAAATGAGAGAAGTGCTTCGTTTTTGGTCAGCAATGTCATAAATGTAACAATTGGATTAATTTCAAAAGGCTTTGCAAGTCTAAAGTGGTGCAATCTTTTAATAAAAGAGAGCATCCAAAAAAGCAAGTAGATCAGATAGAAAGCCGTGAGCAAACTTTCTGTGTAGATGTTGTCTCTGTGATTGATGAAACTGTTAATACAGTAGACTATCAGTTGTCAGCAAAGGGTGATATATTTTGTACTGTTTGGATTAATGGGAAACCTGTAGAGCTTAAAGTAGATACTGGATCCAAGTGCAATGTTATATCAGCACAAATGTTTGCCAAGTTGAAAACTGGTGAGAAACTTGTTTCAGCAAAGTGTGCAAAGCTTGGTGCTTATGGTGGTTCATAGGTTCATAGGTTCATAGGTTCATACTAGGCTATCTGCCCGAGGGCATTTACAAGCCTAGCCCATCCCTTTTTTTAATAGCACCCCCTTTGAAATATGGAACTATAACTATATTTTTTTGCCTGCTCTGTGTCGATGTGACAGTGAGGTAATCCTGTCCTCCCTGGGGTATCTCCCATCCATTCCCATCCATTGTCAAGATTTCTCTTGAACAAGGCCAGCTCACTCTGTCGGGGCCTCACATGTACGGGATTTTGTCTCACAGCATGGAGTCTTTGGTCGATGAATCCCAACATCCAGCACGATGTTTTAATAGCCCTTGTTCTCGGTTCTCTTGTGGCTCTGATGGCTCTGGATGATTTTTTTGAATTTTGAGTTCTCATTCTAGGGAAATCAAATGTTAGAGTATGTTAGGCTCAAAGGTCACCTCTGACTCAGTGAAAAGCCGTGGAGACTGGAGTTCTTTCAGTCGGGGGCTTTTGCAGACAGTTTTTTTTTTTTTTTTATCCTTTTATCCTTTTTGCCTTGGCTCTCCTCCAGCTGCTGGTCAGATCAGGGTCAGGGTCAGATACATCCCATATGGGGCATGGAACTCAATCATTGGACTGATGAGTGATGAGTACCTTGGAGACTATGACCTCCCTTTTCCCCTAGATCTGAATCCAAGGTCTTCTAACTTCTTTAGCTACATGGGTGTGGTACTCTTCCTTTAGCTACATATGTCCCCAGGTCCCTGATAACTTCTTCTGTGCTCCTGGGATTGTGTTCCTGTTTTTCTGTGTAGCTGGTGGTTTTCTGTATTTTGTATGACTATTTGGTTTTTTTTGGTTACCTTTGTGGCCGTGGCTCTGGCACCCCATATCCATTTCTCTGAGTCCTTCAGGCCGTGATCTGTGGGTCATGTCTGTTTCGTACTATGAGTGTTTCTTAGAGATCATCTATGGCTAACACAATAAGCCACCTGTGTGTGTTTTTGTGTTTGCCAAAAAGAAGGATTTGCAACAAAGTAAACAGAAAACTGCCACTGTGGGACCTGGGGAAAGACAGGTTTGCAGGTTTTGGGCCCCTTGTGACAGGTTTTGAGTCTGGGTTTTGTACCTTCACTCTCTGAACCCATCTTTAACATTTAAGGTTAACATTTTTTCAATGATATGTTTAGGGATTTGCAGGTATACATGTAAGGGTTATTATTTAGGCTGTGGCAGTATGGTCGGGTAGGCTGGCCAAGGTCAAAGGCAGAGTCGTCAACCAAGATCTCCCAACTCTGTATCCAACTGTTTTGGAAATTTGTGTTCCAAAAAGAATGGCAAATTCCTATGTCTTTATTTATGAGGTCCATTATGATCCTCTCCATGGCTTTGCAGATAAGGCTTGTCAGGTGGCTGGGCACGGCTTGTCCTCTCCATTTTTGAGGCACCAGTTTTGCAAAGCTAATATCAGTTGGAGTTCCAGCTGCAGTGGTACCAGGCTTGAGTGTGGATATAAGTAGCTGTATGTGCTATGGGAGGGCATGCTCCCATGGGTGCTTGGATTTTGCTCAGGAGCCCACAATGCATGTCCTTTGCTTCTGTTGGGCAGTTTTCTGCTTTGTCGCGTGGAGGGTAGGGGGGCTCTGATGGTTTTGAAGGGGATCTGCGTTTGGTATTTTGAGAGAGAGATTTGCACTTCTGAAGAGATCCAAAATGATGGAGCAGTAGTTTTCACATGCTATTCTGCTGGGAACAGCTATGACTTGCAGTTTTACATAGTCAAAAGACACATGCAGTCACTGTTTAGGCCTCAAAGACATTTTGAGAATGGAACTGATTTCATTTAATAAAGAGGTCTACCATATATGTCTGAACAACCATGATAGTTTTACACAGAATATTTTTAGTGAATATGCTGATATTTTCAAAGATGAGCTTGGCAGACTACCAGTCACATATTCCATGAAGTTAAACCATGAAGTAAGCCTAGTTGTCAGACCAGCAAGGAAAGTTACTGTAGCAATGCAGAGTAAAGTAAAAATAGACAAAATGGTGAATTTGGGTGTGATAACTCCATTAAAAGAACCAACTGAATGAGTATCCTCTATGGTCGTAGCTCATAAGAAAAGCTCAGATGATATTCGAATATGCATTGATCCCAAAGATTTAAACAAAGCGCTTAAATGTCCTCATCATTTAATGCCCACAGTAGAAGAAGTAGCAGCTCTTATGCCCAATGACACTGTTTTTTCAGTTTTAGATGCAAAAAGTTCATTTTGGCAAATTTTGCTGGATCACAAATCTTCATTCCTAACTACTTTCATTACACCATTTGGAAGGTACAGATTTTTGAGAATGCCATTTGGGATAAATTCTGCCAGTGAAGTATTTCAATGTGTGATGGAACAAATTTTTTCAGGTTATCCATGTGCTATTATAGTAGACAACATTATTGTAGGGGTCAATGGTGAAGATGAATATGATAGAAACCTCAAGAAAGTTCTAGACCATGCATGTGAAGTCAATCTTAAACTGAATCTTCAGAAATGTAAATTAGAGGTGAGAGAAGTTACTTTTGTGGGTCATTTGTTTACCATTTCTAGCTTACAACCAGATTCATCTAAGCAAGTTGCAATTCTTGACACATCAGTTCTAGACAGTGTCACATCTTTGCAAAGTTTACTTGGTATGGTCAACTATTTAGGAAAGTTCATCCCAAACCTGAGTGAGCTTTCAGCACTGTTAGATGAGTTGACATGCAAAAATGTAAATTGGTCCTGATTGGAGCAACACCAAAGAGCATTTGATGTTCTGAAAGAGAAAATTGCCAGTCCACCCACATCGAGATATTATGATGTTCACAAACCTGCAACTCTTTCACGTGATGCTTCTAAATATGGTCTTGGTGCAGCATGTCTTCAAGAAGGCATACCAGTAACCTATGCATCCAGAACTTTAACCCAGACTAAGATGTTGTATGCACAAATTGAAAAAGAGCTTTTGGCAGTAGTATTTGCATGTTCGAAGTTCAGTGATTATATTTATGGCAAACCTGTTCAAATAGAGACTGATCACCAACCTTGGTTCTTTCTAGTGACAATTCTGAGAAAGCCAATACATTCTTGAGCTACCATGGTTGATGGTTGTTACTGATAGTTTTGAATGGAATGGTCAACATTATTATTGTTAGTAGACTCTTACTTGAATTGGTTTGAAATTGACCTTCTTTCTAATCTAATGTCCAGTACTGTCATTACAAAATTGAAGAGATTGTTTTCTGTTTGTGGTAGTCCACACAAAGTTATATCTGACAATGGTACCCAATTTACATCTCAGCAGTTCAAGAAATTTGCTGAGTCCTGAAACTTTGTCCATGTTACTAGAAATCCTAAGTATCCATAGTCCAATGGATTAGATGAGAGTGCAGTCCAAAGTGAGAAATGTTTGTCAGAGAAATCCAAGAAGGATGGTACTGATGTTTTTTTCTTAATCTACCCAGTCTCAGAAACATTCCTCAAGATAACTTGCTTGGTTCACCTGCTCAGAGACTAATGTCCATGCAGACAAGAACAACCTTGCAGATCAATAAACAATTATTGATTCCAAATGCAAAGAACAACAGAGTGATCAAAACTCAATTTCTGCAAAATATCAGTCACAAAAGTTGTACTATGATAAATCCAGCAAACCTCTTAGATCATTAAGACAAGGAGAGACTGTAAGGATGCAAACATCTAAAGGGTATTACCAAGTGGGAATTGTCAAAAATGTTTGTGAAGAACTGAGATCGTATATTGTACAATAAGAAGAAATGGATTTCAGAAGGAAGCAAAGACATACTTCCAGTCTCTGAACCAGTGACGCAGCAGATCGCCTCTACTAGAAACACTATTTCTCAGAGTGACCCTATACGTGTACAAATTTCAGAGGACAGTGTACTTTCTTCAAATAATCGTGATATAATCTCCAATGTTCCTCTTGAGAGAGATTCCCCAGAGACTGTCCCTGTTGCTAAGCCCAGTAAAAGTTTTTATGGGATCAGATTGAGTAGAATTTCCAGACCCAATCCAAAATACAAAGTGACTTGGACTTGAATTCTGATTTGTTGTTAATGTTGATGTGATATCTAGCATGTAAAATGTCTTATACTCCTATTGCATGTTGAATGAATCAAAGAAGGAGGATGTAGATCATTGTGTATGTATTGTTCATAGTTAGCCACTGTAGCTAGATAATGTGCATATAAGTACTAGGCATATGCAAGAACAGTGCCATTTTGTATAGCCAGCCAGAGTGATTTCAGTCATGAATGGAGATGCACATGCAAGTGTGTTAAAGTAATAATTGAATCAGCTTATATATATGTTCCATTACTGTTCCTGATGTGTGTATGTACAATAAATATCTTGAACCTGTACAATGCTTTATCGCCTCTTTTGAATGCATGAAACAAGTGACAACTGGGAAGCTAATCAAAAGGGAATTATCACCAAAACACTTCTACTTACAATTGTTCTCAACATATATGTTGTCTGTAACCGTATCAAATTATTATGAAGAGAGAATCCTGGGAAATCACTGAATGGAACTTTGTCCAAGGATCAGGAAGGAATCATGTAAATCATCTGAATATATTCTCTCTGAATGTCGTTCAATCAAATGCTAACAGCTGAAGACCACTTTCAGTGGAAAGAAAACATTTTTGCAGGGTCATGTGATGGGATGTCCTCTCCCCAACGTATATATTCCACTTCCATAGAGACAGAACAGTGGGTAAAATGCAACCTTAATGATCATTGAAAGTTTTTAGTGATTAGAATTTAACTGATTTATATTTAGAATGAATGAATGTGTTTGGCATGTCAATTAGCTACCATTTATAATTATGCCTGTCCAAGATGGGCCACTGCTCAAAATATTACCTGCCCTGATATTTACTTCATTTTTAAAGTAATGGATAACAAATTAAAATATAAGAAAAGTCTGTTTTGGCAAATGCTGCAAACATGCAAATGCAGTCCTCCTAAATTTTGTGCAGGGTTTGCTACTCAAACCAGACAATTCATATATTATGACACATTTATCCAACAAATAAAATTATCAAATGTATACTTGACTTCCTACCTCAGAACTGATGTTAGTTTTTGAGTTATACTCACACCTATGGCTACTTTCATTGCACTCTAACTTTTACGAATGCATTTCATTTTATTCATTCATTCAAAGTGCCATTTTCTTACTGACTTCAAGGTCCTTGTTAGAAAAAAAATTAGCATTAGTTTGAAAATCATAATAGTATTTAAAAACAGTCTTCTAAGTAAGTCCTTACACTTACTTGGGACCGTTTAGACATTGTATTTGGTCTAACAGGGGAACTATTGATTGTAAAAAACTGGCAATGCATGACGATCTTCACTATCAAAGTCAAGGTTACGTTCAATGTCTCTCTCTACTGATTGCACTGTCCTGTAGGACTCTGCACTGAACCTAACACTGAGATTTAATTTTAAGCATTCTTCATTTCAACTGATTGTCCTTGACAGAATAAGTGACTTTGGCACCTCTTAATCTGATAACACATTGCCTAATTTTTTGCTTTCAATTATAAAGTCCTTTTTCATGTCGGTTACTTAACTTTAACTAGGCTTATTGTCATATTCCTAAAGCTGCCCTTCAATAACAAACTGTAAGGGAGAGTACCTAAGGCTGGATGGACTAAGGTGATGTATCCTCTCCACAAAGTACATAGCTTTTGCTTTCAGTGCATCTTTTTGCTCTGACTTTCTTAATAAATTTAGTAATATTCTACATAAAATATCCAAAAAACACCATTGATAGAGGTAACAAAAGTTTGCCTGCCATTGTTGTTTACTGTCACCGAAAGTAATGCTAATTGTTTAAAGTTGGACTATGAGCAGATCTTACGACCAGTGGCAGGCCAAAGAGAGAAAACATTGTATCTGTTATAGGAATGATGATACTAGCAGATGTGGCTGACACTTTTCTGTCACTGGAAACCTGCAATAGGTAACTATAATGATGGAATAGTGTGAATGGTCCAGGCGTTTTGAGTATGTTAGGCATTTTCTTGGGGTGAGCCTGTCCTCATGAGCCTTTATTTGGTACACTAATTGCTTCTGAACACAGTTTTTATTGTTCCATCCATATTAGGGAACAAGTGTGTTGAAGTAATAAGGACAATATCTTGTCCCTTAATATACATTTACTTTTGACATTGACTAGGTGGTCCTCAGGCAGTTTCTATAGATTTCCTTTGAAGGAACTATGGTATGATTCATCTTTTACTTTAAACAGTCTTTTGCAATTGTTAAACTTTATTCTCATTTTCAAACATGTTTTTTATTTCTGTTACTTTGGCCTTTAGAGTATCTTCTTTCATCTTTTGCCACATATAACTGATGTAGCAGTCTGTAGTATGCTACAGCACAGTGTCTTTTTAAGTTCACTCTGAGTTTCCATCAGGGTCAGAGCTCTGGAGTCTGCTTACTACTTTATCATATGTATATAGCCAGCAGCCTCTTCTCAGTGTCTATCCCCTTGTTCCCACTTTGAGAATGATGCATTGATGAGCAGTATGTCATTCATTTTGTCTTGTATTTGTTCTGTATAGAAAGTCAACAAACACTAAGATCTGGAAAAAAATCTTTATTAATAAAATAATCTCCTGGTGTCAAGGTTAAACCTTCAAAAGAATCAAATAAACATATAAACATGCACCACATTTGTAAAAAAAACAAGAATAAAATCACTATAATTAATGCATTAAGCAATTATTCAGTCAGATTTTTCCAACTGATATCTACATTTAAACCATAAGGTTTTACAGTATTGTACTTTAAAAAAACAATGACTTTATATTATTCCTCTTATTGGACTGTAATCTCTTCCAATATTTTTGCTTGAAGAAAAGTAACATCTCAAATAAGACATACATTAAAATTACCTACCAGTGGATTTGCACTTCATGCAACCTCATTACAAATTTTCTTGTGATTTCCCCAAGTAGGTAAGGCTGCAGAGATGCATAAGGGCATAAATAAAATCCTTACTATTACAGTTAAACATCTTAGTACTATTATATTTAACCCCACTAACTTTCTCAAATGTATTCCCTATACTAACACAAGGAGAATGATTTCCACAGTGATAAGTAGCCAGAGGCAAGGGAGCCTGCAGGATTTTTTGCAGGGGGGTGCAAACCCAGAGCCCCACCCACATAGCTCACCCCGCCCCCTGCCAACACAGCCCCGCCCAAGTCCACCCACCCCAAGCCCCACCCACACAGCCATTCCAGTGTCCCATTACTTGGCTATTTCTCCCCATTTACTGTAGACACTGTTCAAATCTGTGTGCATACTGTGTTATGCTTTAGTTCTACAATGATTACAGGCAGTTGGATTTAAATTTACAACTTTTATTTCAAACATTATAGCCCAAACACTGAGACATTTACTAAACCTAAACAAAGCAATAGTCTTACAATGAAAACAGACTTGGCATTAAAGCTTCTCTACTTTTGAAACTCACATTCAATGAAACGGCATTGAAACCCACATTCAAAGAAAATGCATCTGGCCAGTGGCAGGTTATTTACCTTTGAACTGTTTTCAAGCAATAGGCTCCTTGCACACCGTTAGGGTCATGCAAAAGTTATTTGATTTACCTGATTGTATTAATTATAATATATAATTGAATTATATCCCTTGTATTATACAGCAACACTTGTATATTTCAGTGTTTCATCTACAAATTCAGTGCCTGCTGCCATCAAAGAATAAATTGCCTATGTTAAATTAAAAAAATGGTAAGCTGGTATATTGCAATAGAAAATTGATGACAAGCTGAAAAACAGGTTCATAGTTATTAGGCATCTCATCCAAAGGAGGACATCCTGAGGACTGCAGCATACAAATGTATATGCTGTAGGAATAGAACCTCAAGCCTTTACATTAAGATGCAAGTATTCTACTTGTGGTGCTACTAACATAGCTTTAAAACTTTATACCACAATAGAGATACCATTTGCTAAACAAAATGGTTGCACATTGTAAATAGACTTGGCATGAGCAGCAGTGAACTTCGCTTCCCATAAAACTCACAGTTCCTTGAAAATGCACTTGAAAATTCCACCTGCTAACTCTAACTTGGGCATTTCACTTTCTCTCTCTCTTACAAAGATACCACACCCCTCAAGGCCTCACCCTTAGTGCAAGAAATCTTGAAAAAGCCTAAAATAAATAGGGACAAATTATAAATATGGCTCTCAGAAAATTGCAAGAGTAACAGGATTTGTGTTAGTATGCATTTTTCTAAATGACATGACATCTTAAACTGAAATGTCTCATTATTTAGCAACTTCGATCCTTTTTAAGAGGAATATGGGGCAAAAATCTGGACAGCTGAGGGGTATGCTACCTCCCTCTTATACACACACCAAATAATTCTGGTCAGACTTGAATTAGTTCTGGGAAGGTTGCACTGAACGGCACCGTGCTTGATCTGAAGTGGGTGAAATCCTGGTAGCTAGTGATTGCAGCTCAGCAATGTGGAGCATTAAAGCATTTTTAGCAGAGCATTGTTTCATCACTACCTATTGTGTTTGCACATAAGCTGTAGTCATTTCAAACATTTGCCTTTTTTGATTACTACAGAGTACATTTACCCACCAGAGCTATTGTGTTTTGACTTCATTGTGGAGCTAGTTGTTGCAGGGCTTGGCTTTTAAGTAAGGTAGCAATGCTTATTTACCATATACCATTAAAGCCACCCAACTACAAGTGTACTAACACACAGACACTGCTATAAGACACTGGTCTCCAATAAAATGTAATGAGCTTCTGAAAATACTGTAATCCTGCCCTTTTATTACAAATACTGTCATATGCATTTCAATACCTAAGGCTTATACATTATCTAGCTATGTAAATATTCTCTGCATGGCAACAACGAAAAGGCTTTCAATGCTGGCAATTCTTTAACAATATGCTTACTAAAGCTTACTTGCATCTTACAATGTCCGACAAGCTTACTAAAGCTTACTTGCATCTTACAATCTCCGACAAGCTTACCTGATGTTCATTAAACCATGGCTACTTAAACAGAGCAACAGGACACTGTGATAGCATGCAGTTCCTGAATAATAAGAAGCATAAATCAACAGTATAAAAATCTGATAGAAAACCAGAACATTTTGCAAAATCAAGGACAGATGAAAAGCCACGGTCATATTTGTGATCTACCTTGGATGGGGAATACTCTGCACACTTACTGCATAACTGCTTTTGCCTTCCTTGGACACATCCGAGCCACTACAATGGGGCTGGGGTGCAATAAGTATGTCATAATTTGAAATGTCTCTGGCTGACAGTGATGGCTCTGACACTCCTACCTCTCAACTTCAGAGCAAGAAATCTGGACAAAGCCATACATAGAACTAGAAGTGGGACACAGGCCCAAAAATAAGGCCAATTTTAAATATTGCTCTTATTAACTTAATAGAACAGGTAGATCTTGCATTAGTACAAATTTTCTGAAGGGTATAAAATCTGAAACTCAAATGTCTGCCATTATTTTCTAACTTCAATCTTTAATGACTTGCCACTAATTTGCCAGAAACCACAATTTTATGAAAAACAGACCAAAATGTGATGCAAAATACCTGTCAAAAAGGGACACCTTTTAATATTAACAGTTAACTTGAAGCAGCTAACAAAATAAGAGCATCCACATGCATTTCTGAAATAAAGGTAATCTATAACTGATCATTACAGTTATAATTGTAAACCCTCCACATTTTCTTCCAAAATTGCCATTTTGGAGGAGGGATTATTAGGGAGAGCAACATTTTGAGCCAGAATTGGGGACAATTGAGATGTTTGGATATTCCTAATCTACAAAGTGATTTGCACATACCTCTCAACCTCTTAATGCAGGAAATCTGAACAAGGCCAAATATATTGGGGAACATACAAACACTACTAAAAATTGCTCTTGTATAAACGTAGACAGTCTTGCATTAGCATGCATTTTTCTGAAGGTTATGACATCTGAAACTCAATGTCTGTCATTTAATGGCTTCATTCCTAAATGATTTGCTAGAAAACCACAAATTTTGAGAAACAAACCAAAAATAAGCAGCAAATATCTGTTAATTCTGCAAAGATATGGACAACTGAGAGGTATAGTTCAACCGGGGCTGTCTGAGTTTGCTACCCCCCCCTCACAAAATCATGGTCAAATGGAGCCCCCCCCCCCTGCAGCCATTCCAATGTCCCATTCCTTGGTTATTTTGCCCCATTTACCATAAACACTAATGTGCATACTGCTTTACTTCTGCGATGATTTAGGATTTCATTTGAAAGTTTTATTTTGCATTTTACAGCACAAACCCTAATACATATCTGTTAAAGCAATGCAGTCTCAATGAAAATAGACTAACATTAATACTTCTCTGCCCTTGAAACTCACATGCATTGAAACAGCACGAAACCCACTTTCAGAGAAAATACATTTTGCCAATTGCAAATATTAACTCTGGGCTGTCTTCAAAATCATAGGCCCCTCGAACATAACATACACATGCTCTTTGATACACCTTCCTGACTGTATTACATTATATTCCTTGTACAATACAGTACAGTTGTTAAAGGGCATTTTAAATTTATTGTTTTGAAAATTTTTCCAGTAAACAAAGAAACAAAAAGCATCCACCAATGACAAAATTGCCCAATTCAGAACATTTCCATCATAAAGTCTACTCAAGTCCACCAGTATCAGTAAAAATATACACAATCTCTGTAGTAAAATCCACATTGAAGAAATTTGTAACTAATAGAGGTTGCTGCTAGCAAACACTTTATATGTCATTGTTTAATCTACAAATAAAGTGCCGTTACCCTTGAAGAATAAATTGCCTTTGTTGCATGCAGTAAAAATGAAAAGCTAGTAATACCAATAGAGAATGGATAGCAAACTGTTAACAGGTTCATAGTTACTAGGTATCTTTGCCAAAAGGACTGCAGCATCCACCCCCTTTACAACACAATACAGCATCAGCAATGCATTTACCTACTGCGGGAGTAGAACCCACAGCCTTCAGCATCTAAAGCAAGTACACTATCTGTTGTGCTATTAACAATGCAAGCAGACTAAACATAATCAGCACTAAACTTTTGCTCCACTGCAGCTCTCAGCTCCTTGTAAAATCTACTCGACACTCAGCTGTATCTCTGAACTTTGCAGCACAAGAAATCTGGAAAAGCCAAAATTTATTGGGGAGGCAAAGGCCAAACAACAGGGACACATTTTAAACATTGCTTGTATAATGTTTGAAAGTTGCTAGAATAAAATGCTGCATTACCACCATACATTTCACTGCCACGTCTTGAACCCAGGGGACCCCGCGCAAAACAGTCAAAGCAACATACCACTACGCCAAATCAGCTGTTTTGTGAAAGAGGAAGACTGAAACTTTACCATTTAGTGAATTCAGTTCTCACCATAGCACAGCTGTCAACCTCTTAGCACAAAAGACCTGAACAAAGCCAATAATGGGTGACTACAACCACCAAACATTCAGTGAATTCAGTTCTCACCATAGCTCTCAACCTCTTAGCAAATAACACCCGGACAAAGCCAGTAATGAGAGAATATAGCCCCCAAACATTTTCAGTGAAATCAGTTCTTACCATAGCTCTCAACATTAGCAAAAAACCTGAATGAAGCCAATAAATACCTGGATGAAGCCAATAAATACCTGAACAAAGCCAATACTGGGTGAATACAGCCCCCAAACATATTCAGTGAATTCAATTCTTACCATAACTCTCAACCCTAGCACAAAACCTGGATGAAGCCAATAATGGGGGGAATACAGTTCCAAACACTACCTGAACAAAGCCAATACTGGGTGAATACAGCCCCCAAACATACTCAGTGACTTCAGTTCTTACCATAACTCTCAACCCTAGCACAAAACCTGGATGAAGCCAATAATGGGGGAAATACAGTCCCAAACACAGGGATACATTTCAAATATCCATCTTGTACACTTAGAAAATTGCTAGAATAAAAGCTTGCTTTTGTTGCCATACACTTTCTGAAGAAAAGAAGTCCAATATTGAAATGTGTCCATTTACATTTATTAACCAGGAAAGTCTGACTTTGAAAAAAAAAAAAGCTAATTTTTTTAGCAGAGGCCCAGGGAGAAACACTCCAGACAGCCAAGAATAAAACCAGAAAATAACATTAGCTGTCAGGCAACAAGGACACAAATGCAGAAACCACAGATTTTATGAGGAACAGAAAAAGTATGAGGGAAAATCCTGCAATATTTTTACAAATGGTGGTGGGTAGGGAATTCAGGCTCTTGCCACTTGGGCCCAAGGTACAGGGTTCAAGCCTTATTCTCTACCCACCACCATGTACACCTGGGGCATTTCACACTCACACACACACACACACACACACACACACACACACACACACACACACCTCTACCTGAATGAGTCCCATCTTCCGTTCCTGAATAATCCATCTGAGTCCCTGCTCTCAAACTCCTCTACCAGTGTCCCATCTTCCGTTCCCGCTCGAATAACCCGTCTAAGTTCCCGCTCTCAAATAGTGATGATGTCAGCATGCCTACCCGCGACTGGACTGTTAGCACATTCTTCTTAAAGAAGAATGCACTATCTTCTTAAAGAAGAACGCACAAAAAAAAAACTTTGTTTGAAATGCTCTAGTCAGCCGATTCCAGGGGGGTGCAAGTGCACCCCCTTGCACCTGCCTGCGGGCGCCCTTGCCCAGAGGATATAATTCTTATACATATATTTCAGTTCCGTCACAGCTGAGTGTTGGTTGCTCGCAATGTGTATCCTCAATTGCTGTGTTTACAAACCCTCTCAACCTTCCCAAACTTATTTCAAACATGTTTAGAGCCAAAAAGGCAAACATGTCATACTTGGGCCATATCAAAATGCTGCAGATGAAATGTTTCTCCCTTTTCCATCACTCACTGCTTTCCCAGTAACACCATTAGTGTGGAGCTCACTGCTTTCCCAGTAACACCATTAGTGTGGAGCTCACTGCTTTCCCAGTAACACCATTAGTGTGGAGCTCACTGCTTTCCCAGTAACACCATTAGTGTGGAGCTCACTGCTTTCCCAGTAACACCATTAGTGAGGAGCTCACTGCTTTCCCAGTAACACCATTAGTGAGGAGCTCACTGCTTTCCCAGTAACACCATTAGTGTGGAGCTCACTGCTTTCCCAGTAACACCATTAGTGTGGAGCTCACTGCTTTCCCAGTAACACCATTAGTGTGGAGCTCACTGCTTTCCCAGTAACACCATTAGTGTGGAGCTCACTGCTTTCCCAGTAACACCATTAGTGTGGAGCTCACTGCTTTCCCAGTAACACCATTAGTGTGGAGCTCACTGCTTTCCCAGTAACACCATTAGTGTGGAGCTCACTGCTTTCCCAGTAACACCATTAGTGTGGATCTCACTGCTATCCCAGTAACACCATTAGTGAGGAGCTCACTGCTTTCCCAGTAACACCATTAGTGTGGATCTCACTGCTTTCCCAGTAACACCATTAGTGTGGAGCTCACTGCTTTCCCAGTAACACCATTAGTGTGGATCTCACTGCTTTCCCAGTAACACCATTAGTGTGGAGCTCACTGCTTTCCCAGTAACACCATTAGTGAGGAGCTCACTGTTTTCCCAGTAACACCATTAGTGAGGAGCTCACTGCTTTCCCAGTAACACCATTAGTGTGGAGCTCACTGCTTTCCCAGTAACACCATTAGTGTGGAGCTCACTGCTTTCCCAGTAACACCATTAGTGTGGAGCTCACTGCTTTCCCAGTAACACCATTAGTGTGGATCTCACTGCTTTCCCAGTAACACCATTAGTGTGGAGTAGGTAAAAGACATCAACACTGAACTGCCCCTCACTTTCTCTAGGTGCACATTGTCTACTCTCAAGTTACACAGTGCAGTGGTTTCCCCAGTCTCCACCACAGAAATCAGATCACACAGGTAAGATCTGGGCATACACACTTTCACCCCCCTCCTGCACACCTCGGATGGGCAACCACATCCTCCCTGTCTGCAAGTCAAGTAATTGAGCCATAATTCACACTTCAGTCATTTGAATGTCTGTCAGCTGAAAAGTATTCCATAAGATGATCATAGCTAGGCAAGGGTTAAAACAACCCCCAGTAGCTTCCTAATCACTGGCTTCTCTCCTTATAAAATGGCTGCTGGTTTTCAATGCATAGTTAACATTCAAACACAACACGCACTCTAAATGTAAAGGATGCCGTCATCCTGAATTGGACAACAAGATTTTCCTTGTTCACAGGTTATGTGGTTTCAGACTTCTGATCTATCTTTCTCAGCATGGAATAAATGAATCTTCAACACTCAGCTCTCAATGTCACTGTTCCTTCCTGTCAGACTATTTCTAAATGAGTGCACTTGGGTGGTGCAGTTAAGAGCTATGGGCATTTTTTATACTGCAAGTCATAGGGAAACCCTTAAGGTGATGCAGTCTCTCAGGTCCTATCTCAAAATATGCGTCTCAAATATCCCTAACTCTTGCATCATAAGGCATCATTTGTTAGGTGTGATCTTGCACCCCTTCATCTCAGCATAGCATCACATGTTAACTAGCTTGTAATGAATAATTATTCAGCATCGTCTTGTTAATTAAATACTATTTTTGTGACTGTGTGTTACTCCTTCCATGTTAATATTAATAAACATTTGTAGTGTAGGTGTCTATAATTTTGAATGTTCTCACTTCTTCTTGTTTTTCCCTGTTAGGGGTCACCAAAGTGGATCACCTGTCTGCTCATGATTGGCACTGGATTTTTATAGTGTTGAGTTGCCAGCCCAGTGCCCAACCTTCCACAGAAAGCACACGCATGCACACAATCATGCCTAGGGCCGGTTTAGAGTGTCCAATCCACCTACAGCATGTCTTTGGGATGTGGGAGGAAATTGGAGCACCTGGAGAAAACCCACGCAACCACAGGCAGGACATGCAGACTACACACAGAAGGCACCCCATCCGAGAATCAAACTGGAGAACCTCTTGCTGTGAGGTGGCAATGTTAACCGCTGTACCACCGCGGCTGCCCTTTGAATGTTTTAACTGTTACTCCTTAAATAACTACCTACATATTAATTTTTAGAGACTTTGAAAGCAGCAGACATTTTTTTAATGATGTTTCTGCTGCAAGTGAACATTTTTGTCATTAGTAGCACTAATGTTGTTATTTATTTATTTATCAGTTGTTTGTTTGTTAAAATGGTGGGTCGGCTGGTACAAGATCTTTTTTAGCCACACCTTAGCCAAAAGGCAATAGCAATGGAAGCTGGCACAATAACAATGCAACTTAAAAGCATACCTCTCAGCTGTTCCACATTTTTGCGTAATGTCTAGATTTTTACATCAAATTGTTGATCTGTTTGTCATAAAATCTGTGGTTTTCTAGCAAATCACTGAGGACTGAAGTCTCAGATTGCACATCCTTCAGGGAAATGCGTGCTACTTAAAAACATGTTATTCTAACAACTTTCAAAGTTTAAAACAGCAATATTTAATATCTGTCCCTATTTTTGAACCTTTGTCCCCCCATTAATTTTGTCTCTGTACAGATTTCTGGTTGAGAGGGCTTGAGCAATATGTTTAAAAGTGTTTTACAATGTACAAGAAAATTAATTTCTCAAACTGGTACAAAACAAATATATATCAAAATCTGATAATAATATGAACACAGAAAATGTATACCTTAATTTGTAAGCAAGCATTTCATAGATTACCTAGTTTTATATATATATATATATATATATATATATATATATATATATATATATATATTTTCATTTTACATAATTTTATTACTTGTTGCAACTCAGTGTTCCAGCAAGACCAGTTAATGAGAATGTCATCTATTCTTTCTCAGAAGCATCCTTCCGAACCTGGTCATTTCATGTCACAAAACAGTACGACTTAAAGACGGGATGAAAAATGATATGCCTATTCCTCTGACCCAAGTTGTAGGAAAACTACATGAAAGCGTAGTTAGTTACCTTACACCTAGTCTTTCAAGCCCAAATTGGATTCAGGCTGGGGCACCTTCTCAGATATTAATCTACATAACAGAGATAAAAGTCACATCAACAGTTACTGAATAAAACTTACATTTACTGGCACAAACCAGATCAGCCTAGAGGATGCATATTGTAGACTGGATTGGTTTGCAGCTAACCTATAAGGCTCACTTCACCACTGTCTGGCCTTGCAGTTGGTTGTGTACTGATGTCTCATTCTGTAGCTAAGGAAATACACCATTCCCTTTTGATGGGACAGGTCTGCTTAGTCAGTCTTCAAAGTTTCATTCTTAAAACACTCTTACGATTTCTGGGTAGCCCTAAATTACCTCAACTGTAAAACATACCCCATTCAGAGCGCTTAATTGTACCAAAGAGGTTTTATACGAAGTTCAGTAAAGCCAAATCTATTACAGGCACAGACCATTTATGAGCGGATGTCCTCCCTGCCTGCTTAGAGGTATAGAGAATATATTCCCAGTAATTATATTTGAAACTAAATGCAATGCAAACTACAAGCAAAAACATGCCTACATTTGCCCTTGAATCATTCAAAGTTACATGCCTTGATCAATCATCACCCATAGCTCCCTCAATGCAAACATTATATGTATTATATATATTATCTAACAACTTTTTTTTTCTGTTGGCAAGTGAGCTATTACCAAAGTGAAGATGCATTTAGACGAATTTAGATGAAATGCGATAAATAAAGGGTGGTAATACCATGTAATCAACAAATATATAAAAATACATTAAGGTTTATGATAAAAAACAAATGTTTTGGTTGGAATACACTTTAGTGTTGAAAGACAAGTCACTTAAAAATAGAACATTTATATAAAGTACTCTGATTTATAAATTAATGATATAATGGAAATAATTAATGCTCATCCAATAAAATAAAATATTCATTAAAACAGAACATTTTATTCTTTTACTTGATAAATGGCACTGAATTAGAATAATTGCTTAACTCCTACTTAACACATGCTTGCAGAATAAATTGATATTTCTATTCAATGCGGTGGTGGTGCTGCGGTAGCATTGTCGCCTCACAGTAAGGCATTGTCATTTTTGATTCTCAGCTAGAGCGTCTTCTGTGTGGAGACATGCGTGAATGGGCATACCTTCGCTGAAGGTTGTGCGTCAGGGCCGGCAACTCGGCATGTAAAAAATCTACTGCCAATCATTAGAGAACCGGAGTTCTGCTGTGGCGACCCCTAACTGGGAAAAGCCAAAAGACACAACAACATTCTATTTTCTGACACAAATTATTAAAGTCACAACCTCAGTATGTTTTTGTGCCTTCATACATTGTTGGCAGTTTCCTACTACTTTTTTATACAAATGTGCTGCTATCCTGTATCTGAATTCATTGACAGTTTAATAACATAAAAAGACTCACAAATACAAGTGTCTACATTTACCGAGTACTGTGCCATGACTGCAGTAGTATTTTCTGTAATAGCTCAGCCCAGTAACTCTAGCTATAAAGAAACACACTTTAAAGTACATTTACATTTTTTGTCAGGCGGACCACATAGTTAAGCTTTCTTAAGCAAATGACTTGGCAGTCATGTTTTGCGTTAAAGACTTATAGACCACCTTATTAGCCACAATCCTGGCTTAATGTATAACATCTCTACACTTGAGTATTATTACATTCTATGCGAACATACTGTAAATACAACTATTCTTGTCTTAACTTTATATATTGTAAAAATTTTGTCTGACTCCATAATTTCATAATACTACATTTTATCTTGTAGTGCTTCTAAGTTATTGTTTATTGGTGAAACTTGAACCCAGTTGGAGTTTCACGGTACACAACTGCAGATAAATAAATGAGACAGTTTTCATTGTATTACTGCTCCCAAATTTTGAGAACTAAGCTAAGTCAATGGATAACAGTGTTACTGTCCTTACAGGATTACCTCTTTGCATACTTATTCAACCTCTCCCATCCCTGTTCCCATTCACTCTTTCTTCACCAGTCCCAAACATCAATAAGTTTCCTATGCACCTGTCCCAAGCATCCATGAGTTTCCTCTTCATTATGCAGTCTAGACCTCCAGACCATGTGTTCCCAGTCATCTCTGTAGAGATGTACAGATTCAAAGAGCCACTGTTGTCTAAAATGTTTGCTGACCCATTATAATACTTGTCCTTCCTTTGAGGAACTCATTCACATCTCTCTAGAATGACCCTGTGCACTCATATAGTATCACACTTGACTGTTCTGGTGTCTTGTGAGAAGACTTCCATGCCTCTACATCCCACATACCCTTATGGTGGCTTTTGCCTGGCCTCCCTACAGCATCCAAATGCATACTTCTTCTAAATTCAGACACTACCTGCTTCCTTGCATCTTTCTGACATCACATCAGATGCCTTTCCTTATAACCAGATGTGGCATTCAGAATGATAACCATTGGAAATGTCACAACCCCTAGAGTGAGTCCAAAAACATGTAGACGGCAGAAAAAAATGGTAATTTCCTGGAAAATTTCCTTTTCTATGAGGTATGGCAATCCCAGAGGTAGTATGTATAAATTTGGGGGGTATGTTAGGCTGCATCTCTGCAAAAATGAAGCTTAAAAGAGAAGAGTGTGCTTGAGATTTGCTCTTATTCTGCAGTTTTGATCCATTTTTTTTGGCTTGTAGGCATTCTGCTTTTCATGTGCTGACATTTCAATAGGGAACCATTGAGAACTACTGCCTACAGTACTCTAAATGTGGTATTACCAAGGTTTATTAGAATATTGACCAGTTTGCTGCCTTCTCATTGTGCTTCTAGAAGTCCAAAGTGGGCACTTTTCTTGCTCTGCTGCCATCAGCTGTATTCTTCTCTAGCTGTCATTGCTGTTCACCGAAGCACTTTGCACTTACCTGCACTGAATCCATACTGCCACCTTTCTGCCCACTTACTTAGCCTTTTAAATGCTTCCTTAGACTCACCCCATTTCTGCATCACTGTCCTTACCTTGATCTTGTTCTGTATTCCCTTATTCTTGATACATGGCATTCAACAGTATCCACTATAGGTATTACTACCATGGAAACAAATAAATGAGTTAAACATAAAATCACTCTTACATTTTCCCATAAACCAGTTTACCTTTCACAGTACTACATAGAAAAACGTAGCCTTTCCTAGAAACCAATGGGTGCAAGGCATTGAAACCCTCTCCGGACATATTGTCCATCTGTCACAGAATGCACATACTGCCACTCACTACACATTAAACATATAGTTGTGGACAATTTGGAAAATATCCATTCACTGTTTGCAACTAATAGCATAAGCAGAAATAAGAGATTTTTCATGGGAGCAGACCTCTACACCTACACACTGTTTACTTTAATTTAGTAATTCCATGTCGCATAACCATGGAGTAAGTCCATTCACTTCTTTAAAGGTAATGACCTGTTGTACAAAAACCTACAGCAGTAGCAAAACAAAAGCTGAACTGCAGGCTACAGTTCACAAAAGTAACACAGAATCATTGCACATAACAAAACAGTCCTAGATGCATAATTTTTAGACAGAATAACACATGGACCGTCCAATGAGATACTAACCAAAATAGCAAAGCTGCTTTTCAGCACAGCATGGCAGAGAAGTTTATCCTTGGAGAAACTGCCGCTCAGTAGACATTTTTCATTTAAAGTGCATCTACATCAGTAATTGTGATGAAATAACATCATTGTCCTTCATCTATATCTAAATCAAATCCACAAAAGACTACTAGACATAGCATTAGCTCCAGATTATCTATAAGCCACTGACAATTACTTTTCAGTTCATAGTTTACTGAAAATGAAATTTCAGAAATGGTGAGTTAAAAATCCTATAAAAATAAACAGAAATTTTTTTTGCAGGAAGGCAAGCCCCCTGTACCCCCAAATTATACATAGCAACTCCACAGCCACACCACAGTGGAGAAAAAGGGAAAAATCCTAAAAAGTATACCTCCGACATGCACAATACAATACACAGTGATGAAACTCACTGGAAAGTGACATCTTCACAATGAAGATGCATGATGGAAAAATCACCAACAGCTTGTAGTTATGTCCATTAAAGATTGTGGTAAGCTACTACTGGAAATACTTATTTCTGACATCATTCCTTTTATCACTACTTTCTGGGTTCTACGTTTCAACCACACAGTGAAGGAATTCCTCATTCTTTGCCTTAACCCAGCCTCTCTAGGTTTTCCTTAACGTTGCTTTTATGAGTCTGAGTAAAAGACCAGAAGTCTAAACCTCAAGATGCATGCACTCGAAACTCTCCTTAGCATGGAGAACATCGAAATCTGTGCAGTAACAGAAACCTGGTTCAAGGCTCCCAAGAGCACCCCAGCACTACCAGGTTATACCTCATACCATGCATTTCGGCCCCAAAACTTGGACCGAATCAAAAAGGAGGGGGAGTATCAATATTTGTCAAAGATACCCACACCTCCAGGTTGGTGGCACAGCACGAAGCATCAGAGACTATCCATATGTAACTAACAGTGGGTAAAACTGCCTTCCAGTTTATAGCCTGCTACAGACCATCCTCCCAAACCCAGGAACCCCACTCAGCCTTCCTGAGAACACTGGAAAATATGAAGGTCTCTCCAAACACCATTATATTGGGCGACTTCAACTACCCAAACATAGACTGGGAGCATTACTCTAGCTCCAACACCCTAGCCCAAAGGTTCCTAGAATTTATAAACTCAAATGCTATGGAACAACTTGTTACCACTACCACAAGAGGAGAAAACATACTGGACCTGATCATCACCAACATGGGGACTCTATGCTCCAGACCAGAAGTGTATCCCTCACTGGTAAGATCAGACCATAAACTAATCTCACTGGATATTCACATCCCGACTCCACCCCCTGCCCTGAAAACCACAGTGAAAAACTTCTCTAAAGCAAATTTCACACTCCTCAAAACTGAGGTGGAATCCTTCAAAGCCCCCGGGCCTGTGGAAAATATGGCCCAGACTGCAGAATCCTTTATAAACGCATTCTATGAACACCTTCAGGAATGCATGAATCATGCAATCCCAAATAAAACCAAGACCCAATCCTCCAAAGGCAGACATCCTGTCTGGTGGACCCCAGCCATAAACAAACTATACAATAGAAGGAGGAAGCTACTACATGATAGAGCAAAATCCCAAAAAGGGAAGGCATCTCTGATCAGTATTAGCAAAAAACTACGGGCACTCATAAAATTGTCTAAGGCCAGCTTCGAGAGAAAAATTGCACAGGACACTAAGGATAATCACAAGGCTTTCTTTAGTTATGTTAGGAACCTGGGTGGGAATTCCCAGATATGCTCAGAATTAGTCCAAAATGACAAAAAATACACCAAACCCACAGACATTGCCAACATCCTAGCTGACAGGTTCAGCGCTGACTTCTCAACCTCCTCCCCACCAAAAGGGCAAATATCTATCCCAGCAGAGTGCTGCCCCCCTGACATCTCAGATGCTCAGGTAAGAGCTGCCCTCTCCAAAACAAAAAACACAGCATCAATGGGACCAGACGGTGTCCCGGGCTGCATCCTACATGAACTCCAAGAAGAGCTAAACCCAAACATAAAACGACTGTTCAATCTCAGCCTTACTACAGGATATGTACCCAAAGAGTGGAGTACAGCAACAATGGTCCCTCTCCACAAAGGTGGTGCCTCAACGGATCCTGAAAACTATCGCCCCATAAGCCTGACTAGCTTGGTCTGCAAAGCTATGGAAAGGATCATGATGGACCTCATAAATAAAAATATTGGGGACCTACAGACACTGGATCCTAACCAGTTCAGCTTTGTTAAGGGCAAATTCTGCCTCTTAAACCTGGTTGATTTCTTTGAAACAGTCACCAAGGCCATTGACGAGGGGAAGGTGGTCCACACAGCCTACCTGGACCTCGCAAAAGCCTTTGATACAATACCCCACTCGGGCATTATAGATAAGCTCACCAGCTTAAATATAAACCCCTATATCACTAGATGGGTTGCAAACTGGCTCAAGGACAGAACCCACATGGTTAGAATTGCTGGAGCCATGTCAGACTCCAAACCAGTTACAAGTGGCATCCCACAAGGCTCAGTCCTGGGACCTCTCTTGTTCGGTATATATTTCTTGGAGGTACAGGCCAACACGGAAGGACTGTGGCTGACCAAGTTCACAGATGACTGCAAACTGGGTGCCATAATTGACTCTCCAGCCGACACAAGCATCCTCCAAAAGGGCCTCATAGAAACAAACAACTGGTGCCAGAGCCATGGCCTCAAGCTAAATGCCAAAAAGTGTATAGTCATTCCCTTTGGCAAAAACAAAGTGCCCACAAATTACCACATAGGTGGTAATCCATTAAGTACAGAAGAGGTAATTAGGGACCTGGGGACCCAAGTTGATAGCAATCTCTCATTTGACAACCACGTGGCCAAAGTGGTTAGAAAAACATTTTATATAGCCCACCTAATCATGAAGGGATTCACATCTAGATCAGGGGAGGTCATCATGCCTCTTTACTCATCCCTCATCAGGCCCATAATTGAGTATAATGCCCCTTTTGGGATGTACCTTACCAGACACCTACAGCAACTGGAAAGACCCCAAAAGTACCTCACCAAGAGGATCAAAGGGCTCAGACAGATGCCATATGCTGCCTGGTTAAAGAAACTCCAGCTCTACTCAGTGGCATATCGCCTGCTCAGAGGCGATCTGTGCCTGATGTATAAAGCCATGTCCAACCCGGAATTAATGGACATGCTGCACCTCAGAAAATCCAAATCCCATCGAGCTACGTGCTCGAGAGACTTGAACCTCAGCACTGAAATAAATAGGACATGCTGGAGGGACAGATTCATAACCCAGAGGCTCCCTTCACTCTGGAATAAAATCCCAGTCCAGATAAGGCAGAGTCCCTCATTGACTCTCTGCAAGAGGAATCTTGATGAGTGGATGGGAGATCGTAGGTTTACCTCGGGTATCACTTCTGTGTCACTGTTAGACAGAGGCACAGTATACTAACCTCGAAAAAGGGCATAGTAAAATTAATTTAAAATGGGTGGCGAAAGCCAAACACACTCTGGCTAGGCTTATAAATGCCCTAGGGCAGATAGCCTAGTATGAACCTATGAACCTATAAAAGGCTTTGATAAAGTCTTGTTGGCCTACATCTATCAATAATCCCCTGGCAAGTCTTCCTAGTGCTCAGACAAAAAAACTGAGTCAGATTTAAATGGCAGCTGCTTCTTCTTATCTGGGACCTTTTCCTCAAGACTGTTTCCATGACTTATTGTTACGCTATCAAATGCATAGTTACTACTGTTATGCTATCAAATGTGTAGTTCTCCATAACTTTTCTGCTCCCTTTTGTAAAAATAAATTAGTCTTGTCGTCTCATAATTTTTTCTCCCGCTTGCAAAATATACTCCCCTTTGTATTAGACTTGCCTGCTCTTGCCACTTTTCTATTGAAGACCTGTATTTCATGATTTGTCAGCACACTACTCAGATTACTGGAAAGGGAGTGAGTCATTCCATCTGATCCCTGTGGCTTTCACTCCCTTAAGGCATCCACAGTACCTTCACTTCTTTGGCTTCCTTGCCCTCGGCCTGGCACCCATCCAGTGCACCCAACTCCATGTCCTAAATATTCATACACAGCACAGCCAAGTCCCTTTATCTTGTGAAAACTGAAGCTAAATATTAATTCATCACACAAGCTTTTTCTCATGCCTTCCATGATATACTTCCCATCTTTTCACAGCCTGATCAGGTTATTTTATACCACCCTCCATTCTGCTATGTTCCTACAAAACACTTGTTCCATTTTGACTCCTTCTGTCAGCACTTCCACTTCTACTGCTCTCAGTTTCTTAGGCTGGTATTCACTGTCATGGGTTTCGGCCTTTCACAGCAGTAAAAAGTGTTGCTAAGTCTATATGCAAATATGGTCAGCAGAATGTTCTCATGCTGACTAAGGAAATGTGCAGGCATTTTTATAAACACACTTACCTATGGCAGAAGCATAAAGTACCTTGAAGATAAGTGTTAAGCTGAGACATATTACATGCATAAGGTGACATATGCATTCCCATCTGACTGCAATTCATAGAGATAAATGTAAAAGGGACACATTTGCATAAAAAACTCATAAAGGCCACTGAACTTATGTGAGTAAGTTTAACAGTACCATATTACCTTGGGATTACTCAAATTAGAAGGGAAGTTACTTCAGAAACTATGGACATTTTAAAGTAAGAAAAATAATAGAAGTATTGGAAATTATTATGAAACAGTTCACTTCAAGAAATGTTTGTATTATTTATATGATGGGCATATTACAATGGCCTTGTTGAATACTGTAAACTGTCATTTGCAAATGGGACATCATTACAGGGGCAGTGGAAATGATTAGCAATCTGTGAGAAAATAGTTACTTTGGTATCTTTAATGATTGTGAGTACATGTATAAATGCAGTGATGTAACTCTGAAGTGGCAAGGATGTTTTGTTGGTTCAACAGGTGTCTTTACTGGGAGAGTCTTGGGTGTCACTGATAAATAAGAATTGACAGTATTAAGATTATAAGAATGTGGTATGAGCTAAAAAAAGGATGGATGTGCTAATAAACTGCTTTCTGCAATATTGTGGATATATTTACAATAGTGCAAACACTACTTCAGTTCCACTTTACTTGGCTGGACTCTGCATCTGTATATAATAATAGGGTTTGTGTGACATAACTTTTTTTCTGAGGATGGCAGGCATTCATTCATTTGTTGTGTTGTCTGACTGATGATTATATCAAAAGTCTTTGTGCATGACTTTGGCAATTTATGTGCAGTAATGATACAGAACAAGGACTCAAGGCAGAGAAAGGACAACTTAACTCATTTTTACAGGGTGAGAAATGGAAACAGCTAAGCTAACAACAACTTTGTGGATTACAAAGTAGATAATAACGGGCAAGACTCCACTTTCTGCAACAAATCTGTAAACAGTGCAGAAATGTGACTATGAATCACAAGTGGGCGAAAGAGCATTTCATTAGCACTCTGTTATACATCATTTCTCATTTACATCTCACTGTGAGTTTATTAGGTTATGCTTATTAACAGACATTGCACATTAATGTAAGTGGCCTTTATGAATCATGCTTTAACTGCACTCATTCACGGACAGCTTTGATAGCCATAACTCATTCATGCAATGACTATGAATGTCACCCTTTAATAAACTTCTGCGTTCGTCATGATACTATTATATCACCACCTACCTATCCTATCCCTGTCCCCTCCCATGTACTCTTCTTTATACCTGATCACTAGCATTACACTCATATGTAGCCACATTGGCCTTTTTTTCTTTTTTCTTTCTTGCCTCTTCCTGAAAACCTTGTCCATAATCCTGAGAATTCCATCACTAACAATTCCAGGTTGTGTACTCCCACAATTTTCCTTCAGTTTGTATCAAGACCACCAAATTAAGCTTCTCCCGTCCTCAGCATAATCCACCATCATACATTTTGCACTGTCATCTCTGTATATAGATTTTTACTCTAATTCCTCCCTCTAATAACACAGCAGCATGATTATCTTTGGATAATTGTGCCTTCACTGGGACATCTTTAACCCACTTCATTAGTGCCACATCTAGAATTCTATCTTTTCTGATACAGTCCTGCTCATTTTGGCTGAATGTTCACTTCCCACTCCATTTCTCCTAGTCTTCCTATGGCAAAGTCAGACATGTCATAAATAAAACACTGTTCCTCTTACCCTAATCCTTTACTCTGCCAGCTAGAATATCATACTCTTCTTTTAACATATGAGGGGAAAATACAATGTATTATTTTACCAGCACTACCCTTCTTTCTCTTCCTTCATTACAGGGTGTTTATTCTAAATTCTTATTTTTACTGCTTCCTTGCACCCTTCGTTGGGGTGTGTTTTACCTCCTGTTTGACACCATATCTGATGCCTTCCCTTATGTAGATCATTAATCCATTACAGTTTCTCCTCTCCTCCTCTCCACAATTCCTGAATAGCTTATAACCAGGCAGGTCCATGTCCAAACTGCTCTTATTGCTGACTCATGTTTCTGTGATAAAAGTAATCTCTGCCTTGTCCACTTGAGTTGCTACCCAAAGCTCCTTGCCTTCCTACCTAGGTTCCTTGCATTGCCTAGTGATAACATCCAACCATGCTCCAAGTCACCCCCTATTTGTTTATTTTCTCTGCATGTTTTCTCATTTTGTCTATTGCTTGAGTACCTGCAGCACTCCTCTTCTTTTTCACATCTCTTTCTTCCCCCTATAGTTTAAATATACAATAATCAAGATAATTTTGTCTCGTATATGCTTGAGCGTATCAGTCCCTTCTAGGCTATTACACAGCTAGAACAAGCTGAAGAGAGCAACTGCTCCAGATGCAAAGTTTTAGGGGACTTAATCAGCAAGATTCATTTGTTCTTGTTTTTTTTTTTTCAGTCCTGAAGTAAACATGAGACCTGGCAGTATAAGGGTAATAGTGTTAGAACTTGGTGCTCTTCCTTGGGAGGGAAGGAGCTCCAGCTGGAAGAACATCCTTATTTTGTTTGTTTTTGAATGCAGGGATATCAGGGCATGACATTCCCTCTTACAACAGAAGGCAGAATCACTTGATTTGGACAACAGATACCCCTTTTTACCATTTTTATGCTCCTCAATCTAGCTGCAAGGGATGACAGAAAGGAGATTGACACTGAGCTCAAATAAATCAGCTATGGTACTGCTATGATGTAATTGTCCCTGACAGAGAAATAATCTGTCTGTGAGGCTTTCTGCATCCTCCTGACAATCACAAGCCTTGTTCCCTTGTCTGTTGCTGTAGGTAGTCAATATGTCACCCTATCTCTAGGTGAACTTTATAGTCATCTCCTCCTATGTCTTACTGAGTCCTGTGGCCACGTTTACTGTAATTCTGTGTCAACTGGCAATAATTTTAATTCCCCATATGACAGACTGTCTTCTCTGATCACACATAGGAGCTCATTGTCTTTGTCCCTGCCCCATGTTACTACACCTTCCTATATGAAACTATCTCCCCCTCAGATATGCCACCTCAAGCCTTCTCCACTGTCCATCATGCCTGCTTCCATCCATATACAGCACATGGCCCTTTTCCCATTTTTCCTGTACTATTTGGAGAAGTCCTAACCACTGTTTGTTATTTCCATCCTTTGTGCATCCATTATGGTTGAGATCCCCCCCATCTACTTCCTTCCTTCCTATTCACCCTGGGGTATTGGTTTCTATAAGGCCACTTCTGCCTTTGTTCATTACATGCCACTGCTGTATACCAGTGTCTTTGTCCTGCCGTTTCCTTATCCTTGCCATTTCTTTCCAGGTGCCATATTTCACCTTCACTTACACAGGATCATAGGCTAGCAGACCTAGAGCTTTTTTTAGCCTAGCCATTCATAGCCTAATTTTCCCAGTTAGCAATACCCATGAGCAAGAACAGCTTTGGGATATATCTGTGCCTGACAGCATTTACAAATTGTCCCTGTCCATATGGGCCACAGGTGACAAGCCAGTGGTGAATTTGTGATTTCCCATCCATTGGTCTAAACTGCATTTGAATAGGCTTAAGGAAGCGTTCTGTTTCACATGAATGTGGGGGTCTGTTTCTGAGAAGGGTTACTCTCTGAGACATATACCTGTACCTTCAACATGTTTTGTTTATGCTACAGACAAAGTTTAGATCCTTAGACTGAGTAATTCTAGTGTTGTTTATTTTGTAAATGTGTAGCAGATCCATTAGGGCTGGATCAGAGAACGCCTTGTAGGTTAGACTATATCATCATGAACTAGTCTATAAAATATCAAGTACAAGGAACATAGCTTCAAGGTGGTCTGCATAGGACAAATTATTTTATACCCTGTGTTCTTTTAATGAAGAATCTCTGTAGCAGCTATAGCTGTTGCAAATGCCCTTTCCTGTACATGCCAAAGGGTGCATTGTATTCAATTACGGCTCTAATGACGGCTGAGTATAGTGGGATTATGGTCTTCTTTGATATGGATGCCATGCCCTTACTTATAAGTTGCACCACATAAAAGGATGTACACATGGTGATTAAAGCTTAGGTTACAGTCAACCTGAGTTCCCAAGTCCCTTACCACTGGGTCTACACTTAGGGGAGTGTTACAAATGCTATAATTTGCACAGACAGTCATCTTTCCAAAGGGCAGCTATGGTGGTGCACCAGTTAGCATTGTCACCTCACAGTAAGAGGTTCCCTGGTTTGATTCTCGACTGGGGTGCCTTCTGTATAGAGTCTGTGTGTCCTCCCTGCAGTCACGTGGGTTTCCTCCAGGTGTTCAGTTTCCTCCCACATCCCAAAGACATGGTATAGATGGATTGGACACTCTAAATTTGCCACAGGTGTGTGTGTGTGTGTGTGTGTGTGTGTGTGTGTGTGTGTGTGTGTGTGTGTGTGTGTGTGTGTCTTCTGCGGAAAGTTGGGTGCCGGGCTGGCAACCCGACACTGTAAAACACCACTGCCAAGCGTTCTGCAGACCATTGTTCCACTGTGGTGACCCCTAACTGGGAAAAGCCGAAAGAAGAAGAGTCATCTTTCCAATGGATATAATTATGCATTTTTTTGCATTTTGTTTTAGGCCATTTTGCTGGCACCAGTTATTTGTCTGTCTCAGACCCTCCTGGAGGATATCTACATCTTTGGGTGGGTTACTGACTCCACCCAGTTTGCAGTGAAGTATATTCCAAATAGGAGAGGTCCTAGTATTGAGCACTGTTGGACACAACTAATAACAGGCCTCTTTGTGGAGGTGGACCCCCCAAACGTTCTATCTGTGAACAATTTGGCTATTCATTGGGTGACATAGGGATTTATGATGTCCGCATTTGTGAGTTTGTCTATAATATCTAAATGAGGTATTCTGTAAGTCTTTGCCAGGTCAAGATAGGCAGTATGTACCATTTTGCTCTCATCCATAGCTCTAGTGATCTTCTCAAAGAAATCTGCCAAGTTAGTAGACATGATCTACCCTTGACAAAACCTAACTGGGATAGATTCAGTGTTTGAAGATTCCTATGTCTTTGGTTACCACGTTCATGATAATTCTTTCCATGGCCTTGCATATAAGACTAATCAAACTAATGGGTCTGTAGTTCTTTGGGTCTGTTCATGGTCTGCCTTTGCGTAAAGGGATGACCATTGCAGTACTCCATTCTCTAGGGATGAAGCCTGCTTGGAGGTTTGTGGCTGAATAGAGATTCCATTGGGCCTGACAGGTCATGTTTCAAGCTATTTAGGAGACATCCTGATGTTATGGAAGGTTATTAAGTCTCATGTTTATTCTTCACAAAATGCATATTGACTTGTAGTTTCTTCACAAATGACTCAAATAAAATGTTTACAATATGTTTATGTTAAAAACAAAATGAAAAAAAATATATGCATGATTATGCAAGATGTAGTTTCACATAAGTAGTAGCCTTTTATTTTAAGTGCCTTACAATTGTATCCTGTCTGTACTGACAGATAGTTGAAGGCAAAGTAAGTGTTGAAGGAGTTAAGATATGTTATATTTAAGTGTCAAGTATCTGTGGAAACCAGATTAATCAACAGTACGCTCTGGCCTTCTCAGGCTGCATGATGAGTCTTTCCAAGGATGCCTGTGAGATAGTGTGTACTGGTACCAAATGTTAAAAAGTTGCAAGCCAATAATTCTTAAGCACAGGCAGTCTATTTTTAAAAGGCATATTGTCAAGTGTTCACATGAAGCTTTAAGTGAGGATCACAAGGACAAAAAATATTTAAAAATGTTAAGTTCTGCATGCATGAAATTGATAAGAAAAAGTATATAAATAAAGTTGTCTCCTTTATTCTTTGAGGCTGATCTGAAAATTTTAGTAGGCAGTCTCCCAGTGCTGTTTATGGAGTAAACAAGTATGTTGCACATCCTGAAGCATTATTCTTGACTCAAGACTGAAAGTTAAAACTCTTTGTTATTTAATTCTGAACATTAACACTGATATATTATAAGGACCATTGGTGCAGTGTTTTTAGTTCTGGAGACTGTAGTGTGGACCTGTTCTTTAGTGATAGCTGGAGGAAATATGTTGGAAGGTATTTCATGGGGGGGGGGGGGAGCTATGTGTGATAATGAGATGAAAATGGAGCTAAATTTATTGGCCAGCAAATTTGTTATATCCTCAAGTTTACTATAGGAAGTTCAATTTACTAGTAGTTCATAACATTGTTGGGTGTTTCCTTTAAGGTTGCATACATAACTGAAAAATGCCTTATGGTTATCCTTAGCCGGGGAGGCTATTTCTGCCTCAAAGATGGCTTTGGTGGACTTCATTAGTCCCCAGATTTGCTTGTTGTGAGTGTTTAAGGAGTCCTTTTGTCTTTTGGGCATAGCCCTTCCTATTTTAGGACAGGATTTATTTTCTTTTGCTGTACAATCTGTTTAGTCTGGGGGCCCACCACAGTAGCTTGTTTTTGGAGTTTATTCTAAGTTTATTTTGATTTGATACTGCTGTTTCTGTGCAGCTATTTACATGCTTGTACTGGGTTTTTGTAAACACTTCCACATAGACCACCTTGTTCTCTGATTTTGGGAGGGGGCTTGAAATTTAGGTATGTCATCACTTAATAGGAAGTAGTTAGCCTTGGAAAAGTTCTTAAAGGTTCTGGAGTTTACTGAAAGTTCAGCCTTTATTTCAAAGATGACCACTTTGTGATCTAATCTGACTAAGTGAGGACATTACACAGTGGGAGAGACACAACATTCTCACATTTATGAGTAACAGATTCAAGATATTTGCATCCCTTTATATTTACAGTGCAAACAAGCTGCTCCAAGGTGTTTGCACTGACAGCATCCAAGAATCTATGAGCCTGCTTGGTAGTGGTTGTGTATGTACCACAGTTTCTTATGGGATAGTTGAAATCACCTACTAATATAGTGTTTGACTGAATTGTGAGTGACTGAATTGTGAGTGACTCCAGTACATTCAAGTATGTGGTATGGTCTCCAGGGAGAAATTTCAAGGGAGTGAAGCATCTTGTTGAGAGTCCTGGCATTGACCAGTAACACCTTTGTTTTCATTGCTTAGAACTGACCATACTGGAAAGTTTGTCAGATTGGTATTGCCTAAAAAAGGCAATACAGGGTTGGATTATGTTTTAGCCAATATCTCAAAGCCTAGAGGGGATAGGTGCAGACCATCTATGGAAAGCAGTGTGGTGTGTCGGTTATGTCCTCCTAACTTGAGAAGGATTGGACCCCCTAAGAATGACACCAGTAACTAAGCCAATTGTTAAAGTTAATCATATTCTGTTTATATTGTGGTATAATCCTTGGAGAAGGCATAAAGTTGCTCAGTACAAGACACACACCTGACGGAGACACATAATCCAGGGATGTATGTCTCAGGTCATTAACACCCACATGGACTATGACAGAGTCATACTGATACCTGTAATTCAGTGTCCTGAGTACATGTCCGATCTGGTGGAGCCTTGCCTCTGATAGGCAACTGACTGTGACTGTCTGCTTGCTACACCTGGTAGGGAGAGGAAATCAGTGTGTCTCACAACAGAGTCTCCAATGACTAATATATTGGATTGTCTGGCAGTCTGCCTTAAAGGCTTAGAGGTTAAGACATTGCCTGATGTGGGTGTATGCATCCTGGAAAGTGATAATCTTTGTAGAATGTTTTGGAAGTTGCTGAAGGCAGTGTATGGGTGGCATTTGAGATGTGATTAGATTGCATTTAAGAGCCTCAGTGTATATGAGTTTATGAGTCTGATCCATAGTAGGTGTAAGTGTGTGAGTTGCTGGCAACCTGTTTGGAGATATTAGTGTCTGTATGTGAGAGCTTTGCCTTCAAAGACATAGATTAATTACATCTCTCACATACTATGTTGTCAGTCTGCTTAAGAATACGGTGGTTGCCAGTAGACATGAGACAATTGCTACATTGTCTAAGGATGCCCATTTCTACCAGACTGGCCACAAAGACAGTAGGGAAGTGCACATCCATGGCTGCAGATCCTCATTTTTGTGATCTATAAGGGGTTGGAGTTATTGGACTGGGAGGAGAGGTTTATGACTGATCTAAAACAACACTCTTGGGGTAATGTTTGTCAGTGGGCAAACAAGCTGCTCTACACTCAACTAGATACTTGAAAAGATAGCAGAGGAAGTTTTTATGGATAATTACAACTATAGGTGACTGTACCACTGCTGCACAGCTTAAGACAGGTTATAGGAGATGAGTTAGAGAGGAATCCAGTCAGCAAAGAGTAAAAATGGAGTATATATATATATATATATATATATATATATATATATATACACACACACACACACACACACACACATACACAATTATTTCACTATTGTGGTACTGTAACACTAAAGTTCCCAGATTTACTAAAATGCAAACAGAAAAAAATGTAGTAGAAATGTAATAAATGGGGTTCAGATCCTGCAGCAATTCATGATGCTCTCACTATTGTGAGTTATACTACAAGAATAAGGTCCCAAGTCCAAGTAATATGCCACAGGAAATATGCAGTAGAAATAAAGTAAATGAGGTTCAGATCCTGCAGCAATTCACAATTCACAATTCTCTCACTAGTGTGAGTTATACAACAACACTAAGCTCCCTAGATCAAGCAAAATGCAAACAGTAGAAATGAAATAAATGAGGCTCAGGTCCTGTAGTCACTCACTATTCTTGCACTACTGTGAAAGAGAGACTATAAGACCTAGAAAAAATTAAAAATGCAAGCAGTTGCCTTTTGGTTAAAACAAGAAAAAAGGCAGAGAAGAACACTACAAAGTTCAGATTAACACTCTGAATATTACAGTGTGCACTAGTTGAAATGGGATGATATGAAACAGAGACTAACCTGAGCTTTAAGAGTCTAATGGGTGTGCTTTACCAGTTGGAACGATCAGTGACCAGTAGAAATAGCACTGGGAGGGGCTTACAAAGTCTAATTTACAGTAAGGGTGGGCAACTAAAAAGCCACCATGTTTGAAAGCACAATGGCAATTGGGCAGGTGGGTGGGAAAAATCCAACAATTAATGCAGTCAAGCAACATTTTTAAACTTAGAGCCCTTGTAGCCACCAAACGTGCCCGTACTTTGCTGAGAGCCTCTTCACACATCACCTCATCCACAGCATTGTTCCTGCTTTCTCTTTCCTTCCCATCTTGTTTACTCATCTCCTGTTTCCTTCTCCTCTCCCATCCTCTCTGCTCTTTCTTTCATGACTAACTAGTCCTCTAACTTTTTAACATCGCTATTCTCCCCTGAAGATCCACCATTCTCCAAAAGACCACATCCCCTACTCATTTAAGTTTGCTCCAGTGTCTAAACTATCTTTTCTTCCCATATTTATTAACCCTAAGTTGGCCTTTCTACCTCATACATTATCTTAGACCCATTCAGCAAATATATGTAAATGCCATTAACAGGTATTTAAGTGTACCTAGCAAAGCAGTTAGCACTTTGTCTTCCTTATCAATATCTAACCCAAAAGAAAAATGAAAATCTTGCACAAGTACTTCTCTTTTTATATTATTTGTACAGATATAAGTGATCTGTCATTGCTGTTTACGTAAATGGTGACATGACATTCTGGATTCTGTGTGTTGGAAATGGAAACTTCTTTTAAGTTATTTTTTCATGTGTAAGTTTCATCACATAAGCATAATACATTTGCAACTGCATCCTGTGGAATATGGACTGCTTTATTTGTGTATCACGGTTACGCAACACAGCTTACATAAAAAGTTTAATTCACTGCACTTTCTTTATGTATAGCAATGCACATATACTTAGATGTATGTGCCTTTGTCGTTTCATAGTCCTGTGATGCTTGTTATATGGTGTACAACCATATACTACAGG
Organism: Protopterus annectens; assembly: GCF_019279795.1. Lineage (NCBI taxonomy): Eukaryota > Metazoa > Chordata > Ceratodontiformes > Protopteridae > Protopterus > Protopterus annectens. The sequence continues at coordinate 1,332,022,634 of NC_056731.1, read as the reverse complement.
ACCTGAACAAATATATATAATGTAGCAGATGGAGTAGATGCTCGATGTTTACATACATGTGGGCATTTATTGCTATAGAAGGACTAACATTAATATGAATCAGTGTGACTATGTATATACGTGTCCTTTATGATCCTGTTAGCATGCCAGAGCTTATTTGGCTACATATGGACAAACATCTAGCTTGAGTGATACTGCATTGTTGCTGTGGTACTGTATGACAGCATCCTAAATATTTCTTGAAATTATGACTGACAATGTATTTTACTAATTATTGTGGATATTCTACAGTGTGTTGGATACTTTATGGTAAGACATTAAACTCTAAGTCTATTGACTGGTAAGCTGATAAACATGTTATGGGATGATGCATGCTAATAAGCTATTCATATATATTGTATACATACACTTATAGACATAAAGGGTCTTGCTGCTCAGCAGTCACTACAGGTAGCATACACTGGTGATACTTTAAGTTGTCTTCTATACATATGTGTGCTTAGCTTTTTCATTAAATACATAGCATGTTTGACCACATTGTTTTGAGCTATGCCTCCTTCAATATACATAATGCATTTTGGTGTTGGGATGCCTGCAGTCTGTTACTGTAAAATGTAATGCATCATTGCAAAGATTGTTCTAGTAGTTTGACAGATGAGCATGGCATATATAGCAATCGACCACCATGGTTCTATGATACTGTATGAATGAAACTGTGATGAGTTTACCATAGTTAAGAATACTTATATTTAGAAAGCATACCTGTAAATATGACACCTGAATTATTTGCATACCTCTCAACTGTCCAGATTTTTGTACAATGTCCAGATTTTTTACTCATATTTTTGGCCTTTTCATCATAAAATTTGTGTTTTTCTGGCAAATCACTGAGGACTGAAGTCACTAAATAATGACAAACATTTGAGTTTCAGACTTCATATACTTCAGAAATTGCATGCTATCACACATTGTGTTACTCTAGCAACTAACTAATTTTGTAAGAGCAATGTTTAAAATATGTTCATATTTTTGCCCTTTATCCCCCATTATATTAAGTTTTGTCCAGATTTCTTGCACTAAGAGGTTGAGAGGTATGATTATTTATCATTATGTGTGACTATTCAGTATTACTAGAAGTGCTATGTATTTTACTAGTCATTACTTGACACATATAAAAAGCAACATATATAAAGGCAGCCCTGAAAAGTTGCAATTTGGTTTCAATGAAAAAAAGCAATTCCTGTTAACAAATGTATAAGTGATTATCATGATGATTTATTTCCTTATTTTACATGGGTGTGGAAACATCAAGTTTGCACTCGTACCACTGTTTCTGATTCAGTGATTTATAATTGCATGTCAGGCATATGTTTTCCTTAAGTGAACCTACAGAAGATGTATCATTTGGGAGATAGCTTTTTATTTCTTTTTATTGCATTGACAGCTGTGTGTTTACTGACATGCATCACAAAAGCAAATGGTGTAAGAACTGGTTTATCTTGAATTATGTAATAATTTGTTATAATAACACTTCCAACAATATTATAATAAGATGACAAAATTAAACTTTATTTTTAGAATGTAGAATGTGAGGCATCTGGCACCGATATTATTTTTTTAAGCAATGAGGTACAGTAACATTGCATTACTGTAGGAGTGTCTCACACTTAGCAAAATGAAATCAAATTTAGGGACGTGGAGGCTTACACTTGATAAATGAAGCTGTATCACAACAATTAACAAGTGGGCTGTCTTACTTTAGTTATTTATCAAGTCTGCATGGCTCATTAATTTTGGGAACAGGTGATAATGTTTAGTATCAATCTTCTGAAAAAGCAACACAGATACAGCTACAAAGTAATTCCTATGATCACAGTGCAGAACGTCTTCTATTAGATGTTTTACACAAGACTCAGTTGAATATTGTGAATTAGTAATACATTTCTTGATGAAATCAACAACGACAAAAGAGAAAAAGAAATAGTGCTGCCCCGTTAAAACAAAGATCAGGTCATCGATTGTATATTGCTTCCTTAAAAACAGTATACATAAATCACAATTCTGCATAGACTGTGAATGTCTTATATATATATATATATATATATATATATATATATATATATATATATATAGTTTGTCTACTGTTAATTATCTGCAACAGTTTGCATAGGTATTGTTGTGCATCTAAGTGTGAACTGCTCATATCATGCGAATTCCAATCACATTAGCAATGATGCCACATTTTCAGTGAAAAGATATTGACACAGAGCAATATACAACAGCCAAACTAGAACTCACCCTTTCACCACGACTCCTCATCTCAAGTCAGTTAAAACCTCAGCCATGATACCTTGTGATAAATTATGCTGCATGATACCAAGTTAAATTATTCTAATGTTTTGATGGCCAAGGTGAGCAGCCAGCAGGAAAATGAACAAAAAATGTAAACACTCTTGCTGGAGATAAAAGAATGCCTGTATAAGAGCATCATGTGACATTGTGTCTAAAAAGATACCACCGAAGGAAATACATCAAGTTAAGTGGAATTCCAAGCACCACGAGAGGTTGGGTTGTCTAGGATTTCTGTTTCATCAGATCCGCATAAACTGAGTAAAAAAAAACACTTAATGCCAAACTGCAACAGTATAAAACATTGCTTTTAATTTTCCATTTTTCCTCAGGAAAAAGTGATTCACAATGGAAAATTTTCAAAAAGTAATATCTTCTGAAAACTACTATTGTACCCAGTTTTATATAAGGAATAGTGCATATTAAGTATGCATTCCACACTGACTACTCCCTTCCCTTTTTTGACTTGTACTGATTTTTACTGCTATGGTGGCAATACGAAGTCAAATACTTTACCATAGCAGTCACAGTGAGTCATGTGCTTTATATGATGTGCCATAGTGAACAAATGTAATTTTCATTTATCTAAGTAAAAAGAAAAATCAGATTAAAGTATTCCAAGTTTTGAAGCATTTAAAAAGGTATACTAGATTTGATAATGGTATTTCAAGTGTGTCCATTCTCCATACAACAGATTAGCTCTTAGCTTTCTCTGAAGATGTAAGGACCAAGCCACGGTAATACAAGGCATAAACTTTTAATAGTACTGAGCACTTTCACAACACCCTTGCTGCTTCAGCAGACATTACAGAAAAAAACAAAAGATATCATTTCCAAAATACAAATCGGCCAATGAGATCACTTGGCCAATTCAGCCTTAAAGTTACAGATTATAAAATGGATCTAATACATCAATGGTCTGTACAAACAACAATAATGCACTAAATAGTAACATATATAAAAGATAGTGACACATATAAAAGCAACATATATAAAAGCAGCATAAGTAAAAAACATATAAAAGAACATATATATAAAGAGAGTGTGTGTGCATATATATATATATATATATATATATATACATATATATATATATATATATATATATATATATATTCTGATATGCATCCTATCTCTTCAACTCTCTAGCTTGCAGAATTGGTTTAATGCATATCTTATTGTTCAAACCCCTACCTGTAGTAGCTCACATCCTAATAATCCATTTGAGTTATGATGTTTCTGTTCTATTTCTAACATTGCCTCCCCATTCACCTGGCACAATGTTCTCAATCACCATACATCTTAAGGAATGTGTGGGGTTATGCTGCATGACATGTCTAGCTAGTGCACTTGTTTCTATCTGCCTGCTAATTTTGTACACATGCTTTGTAATTCAATCCCTGAACTTTGTCTGTTTTACCAACATATAAGGACATACATACCACATGCATAGAATCACAACTAGCATGTATATTATTAAACTCCATCATCCTACCTGTGTCAGGATATAAAAATCTACTGCTGGTATCAATCAGATGGCAAACGTTGCATTTGTTACAGGGCAGAATACCTACAACACTCAAAGCCATCTCTTTACTGTTATTCAACTTTGGATAACACAGCATCCTTTTAAGGGATTGTTTTATTTCTGAAATAAACTCTTGGTCTATCCCCTACTATAGATTTAATCTGTTCATCTGTACATAGGACACGCCAATTCCTTTCAAAAATATTCTCTAACAGCTTAATGTTACTGGAGTATATAATGGGTACTCTCATTTTATTATAGTAAGTTTCATCTCTATTACCCCATTACCTGTTTCTCGGAGAAGTAAGGTTTCCCTTGATCTCCCCTCATCAATGGTATCTGAGAGAGGACAACATCCACTTCCTTAGGATTATAATCCAGTGATTTGAAATGATCACTCAGGCGTGTCAATTCTCGATGAAAATCTTCATTCTTAGAATTCAATCTTGATGAGCGTTGGCCCTGTCCTTTGATCACATTTTTAGAAATGCGTGCCTGATGCATACTCTGCCTCTGCACATATGTATTTCTGTGACATTTTTTCTATATATCTGGGTGCTAAAACTCCCCTTTTGTGTTTCTAATTACCCTGACATTTAAAAATGCTAAAGTGTAAAGCAAAACACAAGCCTCTTACTCTCCTTAAGGACTCTTCTCACAAAAAAACTTGTAAAAACAGCACCAAACTAATGAAGCAGAGTCCAAACTATCCGATACTTGTTTAGTTTATAAAAACGTTAGTGCTTTTTGGTGAAACTCTTCGTCAGACAAAATTCACATTCAATAATATATCTTTATATATAATTAAAAATTAGTCAATTAAAATAAAACAACCAATCAATTCTTGTATTTAGCCCACCTTCTTTTTAAGGCCGTTTTTAAAGTACACAATTATTTAGCCCTGGTGGGCTGTCTGCTGTCAATTGTATGATCCATTTAAGCTCTACATATTCTATATTATTAACAATATAACTCTGCCCTTTTTCCCATACTGACAATGTGTAACACCATAAAAGAAAAAGTGTGCTCTGGAAAAGTTAAAACATGCTGGTATAAAGCATTACGTTCATCCCTTTGTCAAAGGATGACAAATGATTCAATATTCTCATTTTTAGCTTACAGTTGGTTTTTCCAGCATAAAAACTGGGACATGATCTACATTGCACCAACTTAATCACATACTTCATGTGACAATCTACATAATACATATTTCCTATTGGTAATAGGATGTACAAAATAGTTGAGGCCATTCACAAAGGCACATGCCTTACAATGTCTACAGGGAAAGGTTCCCATCCTACCATAGGCAGTAGATGTACTCAATACATGTTTTTTATTTCTCAAACCAGGTTCATGACAAAGTATATCCTTTAAATTACTATTACATTTGAAAGAAAACCTAGGTACAACATCTATTTTATCCTTCAAATAATCATTACTTCTAAGAATTTTCCAATTTTGCTTAATAATGTTGCAAATTCCTTGTATATTATTGCTATAATGCAACATTATTTTAGGCTTTTTACCATAGTTGAAGCATGCATTTGCCCTGTTCTCCACATGCACACTATTACCTGACAACCAAGGTCTAGCTTTGTCATCCCTGTGTAATAGTACTAAATCTTTACCTTCCTCTAAGTTCTCCTTGGACGAACCTTTATCCAATAGATGTTCATTTAACACATTAAGTTCTTTCTTTCTTTCTTTCTTTCTTTCTTTCTTTCTTTCTTTCTTTCTTTCTTTCTTTCTTTCTTTCACATTTGTTAACTGGTAAAGTCCGACTTGGAACGTGACAATTTTCAGCGGAGGCCCGTGGAGAAATGCTCCAGATGCATGTCTTTGACAATTCGCTGGCATTCTGTGCCCATAACAAAAAAATGTCGTCAACAAATCTGACATAAAAAATAAGTGATGTTGCCCACTGATGTTCACATCCAAAAATACTCTGATGTTCCCAAAAGGCTAATACTATATTAGCGTAAGAATTTGCGCAGGGTGTGCCCATGGCAATGCCCTGTTTCTGTCTATAATGTGTGCCATTGCATATGAAGATATTATTTTCTAATACCAATTTTAATGCCTCTAAAATTAAAGTATTAGTATTATCATCATAAATGTTTTTGTTGTTCAAAATCTCTCTCACTGTCATTAGCCCAAGCTTATTGCTGATGACCATAAACAAATTAACATCCAGTGTCACCAACAATGTATCGGTCAAATCTAAACTTTGGCAAACATCATATAATTTAGACAAAAACTGTGCAGAATCTTTCAAAATCCTAGGAAAATGCACAAGAAGTGCTTTTAGTTTTTCTTCTGCCCATATGGATAGATGTTCTGTTACCCATCCCCGCCCAGAGACTATGGGTCACATGGGCGGGGTATGGTATTCTTATGCATTTTAGGCAAAGCTTTAAAAAGGGGGATCACAGGATGTTCAATAGAAAAAAATGCATAAAAATCATCATCTAATATGTCATTTTGCCTCAGAGCCCTTAGTCTCTTACTGACTTTACATATAAATTGTTTAACCATCAGAGGGGAAATGGGTGAATAAGTACTAACATCATTAACTAATACATTTAGTGATTGAATATAGGCTGTAGATTCCATAACTGTAACAGCCCCCCCCGTTGTCAGCTGGTTTAATAACCAGTCTTTCATCATTCATTAAATCTGGTAATGCTTGCCTTTCTAAAGATGTTAAGTTATTAAATCTGCAGAGAGCATCATCAAAATATTGTCTAATATAATCCTCATATGTTTTGAGGAAGATTCGTACAGTGGGATGCATTGCTGGAACAAAAGTATTTGGATGTCTAAACACATTACTATGTGTTTGGCCTGGCCCAAACATATCATTCAAAATAACATTCTCCCCAAACATATGTAAATCAAGTAATCACTTCACTGAGAACAGACACCCTGCTAGGCACAAATGATAGCCCTCTACTTAAAACATCAATTTGTGTACTTGACAACTGAACACAGGATATATTAAAAACATTACAATTACTAGAAGTAGACAGTTCATGATTTTCCGATGCTTCACTTCCCTCTGGGCCGAGCAACCTCTTCTGTTCTCTGTTTTCTTCCTCATCAGTACTGGAAAGGTCAGACAAGTCAATGAATTGTTCTTTGCTGCAGAAAAAGAAAAGGGAGTCTTCGGTCTTTGGCATTATGCTGTTCAGTCATCTGATTGACATCATCAACCAGAGCCAAGGAGTGGGAGTTACTGTGATTATCCATGGTAACTGATGAGACGTCAGCTGTTGCTGCTGTAGCAGCTTGAACAATGTTCGTATTAAGCTGCTCATTAACATTTTGAGAAGTAGCAAGATGTTCAACATATACATTGCTTACTTGAGAGCCATTTCTACTAGCTGTACTTAAATCAGCTCTAGTAGATTCATGTGGCCAAGTAAATATGCAACCAGATAAAAAATCTTGATAACATTTACTGACAGATGGATGGTGTAGCTATGAGCAAGTCATGTGCCAATAGCTATGTCAACATCATTAAGGCAAGCTGGGAGAAGCAGCACCTTTTGAATGATAGATTCCATGGATACCCGGTGTTTTACTGGAGGTTCATGGATGATTTGTTTTTAATTTGGAAAGGAAATGAGAAGTCCTTTGAATCCCTACATCAATACATGAATAGTAGCACTACTTTTTTAAAATGTACATGTTGTAGCGCCCCTTACTATAATAGAATTTTTAGATGTCAGGGTAATTAGAAACACAAAAGGGGAGTTTAGCATCCAGATATATAGAAAGAAATGTCATAGAAATACATATGTGCAAAGGCAGAGTATGCATCCGGCACATGCTTTTAAAAATGTGATCAAAGGACAGGGCCTACACGCATCAAGTTTGAATTCTAAGAATGAAGATTTTCATCGAGAATTGACACACCTGAGTGATAATTTCAAATCCCGGGGTTATAATCCTAAGGAAGTGGATGAAGTCCTCTCTCAGATACCATTGATGAGGGGGGATCAAGGGAAACCTTACTTCTCTGAGAAGCAGATAAGGAGTAATAGAGATGAAACTCACTATAATAAAATGAGAGTACCCCTTATGTACTTCAGTAACATTAAACTGTTACAGAATATTTTTGACAGGAATTGACATGTCCTATGTACAGATGAACAGATTAAATCTATAGTGGGGGATAGACCAAGATTTGTTTTAAGAAAAAAAAAAATTACTTAAAAGGATGTTGTGTTATCCAAAGTTGGATAACAGTAATGATATGGCTTTGAGTGTTGTAGGCACTCTGCCCTGTAACAAATGCAACTTTTGCCATCTGATTGATACCAGCAGCAGGTTTATACATCCTGATACAGGTAGGATGATGGAGTTTAATAATGTACATGCTAGTTGTGATTCTATGCATGTGGTTTACCTGGCCTACTGCCATGTATGTATGTCCTTCTATGCTGTTAAAATGAACAGAAAGTTCAGGGATTGTGGCAGATAGAAACAAGTGCACTAGCTAAACATATCATGCAGCATAAACCCACACGTTCCTTTAGATCTATGGTGATTGAGAACATCGTGCTTAGTGAACGGGGAGGCAATGTTTGAAATAGAACAGAAACATCAGAACTCACATGGATTATTAGAATGTGGGCTACTACAGGTAGGGGTCTGAATGATAAGATGTAATGTGATCCTATCTCGCCTACATTCTCTACAGATGGGTTTGGAGCCGATCCTCGGCTCCGACTCGGCAGCTATACAATAGAACGCAGTCTCTTATTGGCTGAGTTACCTCGTATCCCAGGATGCACCACTACTGCTTCCCCAGATCTCGTTTGCCGCTTCTGAAGCATAGACGTGGTCTCAGACTTGGCTGAGCTAAGTGCCTCTTAGTCAGATTATTTCTGTCTAGTTTTGTGCTAAAACTTACCCAAAAGCTGTTTTAACAGCTACTTGTTGTTGTGTGACTGCGTATTTAAAGTTTTTTGTGGTAAAATTGTATTTTTTGTGGTAAGTGATCCCGTTTAAGTTAGAGGGGCCTTGCCCTATCCTAGGCGTTTTAGTTAGAGTCTAGGCTGTCGTTTGTGTAGTTTTTTGAAGTTAGTGTATTTGAATTAGATAGCCATGTCGAAGGAACATAGACCATCAGGTTTTAAAAAATGTTCCAAATGTAGTTATAAAATGTCCATTATGGACGACCATTCTTTGTGTGTCTATTGTCTGGGCCCGAAGCACCTCCAGGAATCCTGTAGCATTTGCCACGCTTTTTCCTCTCGCGTCCTCCAAGAGAGGAAAAATAAGTTGATTTTGAAAGGGCTTATTACCCCTTCCTTTGAGGAAGCCCTATTTTCTTCTTCTTCCCCTTCGAGGAAGAAAAAATCTTCGGCTCCAGCCAGCCCGTCGGATCCGGCAGCAAAAAAGTCATGGCAGGCTTCTCCGTCGGCTCCACGGACTTCGGAGCTGAGGGCGGAATGGTCTGCCTCGATGTCTCCAGCCTCGACTCCTCTGGCTTTGGAGTCGAGAGCTCGGGCGTTGAGAGGCGAGTCATCTCCATCGGCTCCACTGCCTTCGGAGCCGATGAGGGTTGCCCGCTCAGACTCTTCCCCTTCGGTGCCGAAGTCCCCATCGGCTCCAAGGGAAATTGCAGTGGTAGTGGAATCTCCCTCGGCGCCGATACTTCTCGAACCCATACGGAGCCGGTCCCCCAGTCTTTCGGAGCCGGCGGAGAAGTAGACTCGGACCCGGTCGGTCTCTTCTCGGTCGTTGAGGATGTCTGATTCGAATGTAGACAGGGTGCTTCAAAGGCTTTTTCAGTCTCCGGTCTTTGCAAAATTGATCTTGGCTCCAGCCCAGTCAGCTCCAGAGCCGATTTCCCATCCTGCTATCTTGGTTCCTCCTCCAACAGCTTCGGTGCCGTTGGAGTCAGTGTTGGTGGAGCCGGTGGAGGTTGTCGGGTCGGTTCCGACCCTAACTCTAACCCCGCCCTTCGGGTCGGGTTCGCACGCTGACCTCCTCTGTCGGCCCCGGGGACGCTGGGACCGATCCTTTCGGTTCCGAGCCTTCCTCTCGGTGCGTCGGCTGTGGGAGTTCCGACTGCTGTTGTGGCCTTGGGGGTTGAACCATCCCAGGACTCTGGGGGTCCCTCCTTCAAGGCCATGAGGAGTGCCATGGCCAAATCCTCTCTGGCCACTTCTACCATCTCACCACCACCTTCCCTTGGCACGGAGACTGGCTCCTTTGCAATCCCCCTGTCTCATGACAGCGGAGCCCTTGGGCCTGAGGTTACCCCCATTGGGGGTTCCCTTCTTCCTGGAGGTCCCTCCGAAACACTTTCGGAGGAACCTCCGAGGAAGAAACAGTGCAAGAGGAAGCACGTCGACTCCCCTGATGAGTCTCTCACCTCGGATACTGACCTCGATGATGCGGAAGGGTCCCCCAAGTCGTCCTCGGATGATGTATCCTTTGCGGACATCTTAGAGATCCTTAAGCAACGAGGCGACTGGCAGTCCAAACCCTTTTCTGCCGAGGAGTCGGTTTTCCTCAAGGTCTTCGGGGCTCAGCCCTCTGCCTCCTGGGTGTCTCCGCCTTTCGATGAGCTTTTGGATTTGATCTCTCGAAGGGTGTGGGAACACCTGGATTCTGTTGAACCGGTGCCAGCTCGCCCCAATAAATTCCTTTCAGCTTCCCCTGATAAGGACTTTCTTTCGAAAGGTGTGGCTGTACATGCCTTGGTGGTGGCATCTGCCACCCAGCAAGATGTGGCAGAGGCTTCAACGTCTGTCCATCCTCCTAATAAGGAGTCTAGGAGCATGGATCGGTACGGGAAGCATACCCTTGCTTCAGCGACCTTTACATTAAGGTCTCTGAACTACTTGACGCATTTCACGAGACTGCAGAGGGATCTGGTCAAGGAGCTTTCGGATACCCTCTCCGGTAACTTTCCTGAGCAGTTGGCCCAGACGGTTAACTCCCAGTTGGCTACCCTGTCCTCGTTATCCAACTCATCCATGAGGCTCATTTCTTATGCAGCCGAAGGAGCGAGCAGAGCGGCGGGAACAGGTGTTGCTCTGCGGAGACAAGCCTGGCTACGCCTGTGTCACTTTGCGGAGGCCTTTAAGTCTTCCTTTGCCGACGCCCCCTTTGATGGATCCTCACTGTTTGGACCCAAGGTAAAGGACACTTTGACTCGCTGCAAACAGGAGGGTAAGACTTTAACTGCCGTAGGGGCTCGGTTTTCCACTCCCTTCAGACCTTATCCCAAGGCTCGAAGAGGAGGGAAAATGTGGTTCCGTAAGTCTCAAAAGCCTTACTCGTCGCAGCAGAGCGATTCCCCTTCTAGAGGCAGAGGAGGGGGAAATTTTTCAGGGAGATGCCGTCCCAGAGGTGGCGGAGGCCCCCACAACACTGGAGACCGCGAGTCCTTTCATGGCTCCTCCTCCTTCCAGCATCCCTGAAGGAGTACCCGACTGTGCAGCTCCGGAGCCAGTCGGGGGTCGTTATTCGAGGCACCTAAAGGCCTGGGAAAATATCACTCAGGACCAATGGGTGCTCCAAATCATCGCCGGAGGTTACACCATTCCCTTCTCTCAACCCCCCCCACCATCCCAAAGAATCCTGAACCCGCCACCCAGTCAACGGGATTTTGCAGCCAGCGAAATATCGAAGCTGCTTCAAAAAGGAGTCATCCAACCTGTCCCCGCAGATCAGGCCGGATCAGGGACTTACTCAAGATTCTTTTTGGTACCAAAAAAGACCGGGGACTTGGGGCCCATTTTGGATCTCAGCAAGTTAAACCAATTAGTGAAAAAGTCCAAATTCCGGATGGTCACCTTGCAATCCATTCTCCCGCTTTTGGAGAAAGGTGTTTGGATGTGCTCCATAGATCTCAAAGACACCTATTATCACATTCTGATAGATCAGGCGTCGAGGAGACACTTGTGCTTCAGCCTGGGAGACAGTCATTTCCAGTTCCGTGCACTGCCCTTTGGTCTCACCAGAGCCCCCAGGGTGTTCACCAAATGTTTGGCGGTGGTGACTGCTCACCTAAGAAGTCTAGGATTCCAGGTGTTTCCATACCTAGACGACTGGCTCCTAACTGCCACCTCCAGGCATCTACTCTTGAAAACTCTAGCAGCCACTATCTCTCTAGGCAGCTCCTTAGGAATCACCTTCAATTGGACAAAATCCGTATTGCTGCCATCGCAGCGTATTCTGTTTATTGGTGCAGAAATAGACTCAAGGCAGATGCGAGTCTATCTTCCTGCGGAAAGGATAGCAACGCTGCAGTCTCAGGTTCGGGCATTACTCCTCAGACATCGCGCTCCAACGAGAATGGTCCTGCAGCTGTTGGGTTCCATGTCAGCCACCATTCTTCTGGTCCCCTTGGCAAGGTTGCATATGAGGATACTCCAGTGGCTGCTATCAGTCCAGTGGTCTTATCAAGACCTTCCCCTCAGTCACCACATATTGATCACAGAGACGTGCAAACAGGATCTTCGTTGGTGGCTTCTTTCCTCCAACCTGAATCTAGGGCGACCTTCGCTCCCCACTCCCCTCGGCCACGTTGACTATGGACGCCTCCCAGACAGGGTGGGGGGGACATTATCTGGACAGGTCGGTCCAAGGCATGTGGCACACCGACGAGAGTCTTCTCCACATCAATATCCTGGAAATGAGGGCGGTGCTTTTAACGTTGCAAGCACTGCACGATCACCTCCCCCAGGGTACGATTGCCATTCAGTCCAACAACATGTCGGTAGTCTGGTACTTAAACAAGCAAGGAGGGACCAGGTCTTACCCCCTTTGCAGAGAGGCCATGAAGGTATGGGATTGGGCGATTGCTACCAAACGTTTCCTAGTGGCAACACACATTCTGGGGAGATCCAAAGTGATAGCCGACAGACTGAGCAGAACTATTCTCTCCCCTCACGAGTGGTCCTTGAACGACAGAGTGGTAACACAGATTTTCACGAGATGGGGAGCTCCTTGTTGCGATCTTTTCAACTCCCCTCAACGCGAAATGCCAGCAGTTCTTCTCTCTCACCCCAGTTCCGGGGGAGATCCCCAAGGATGCTCTAGTCCAAGCTTGGCCCCCCCCGGTCTGCTATACGCTTTTCCACCGGTTCCCCTTCTCCCCAAGGTGATTCAGAAGGCGATTCGCTTGGAAAGCAAAATGATTCTAATCGCCCCATACTGGCCTCATCAAGTCTGGTTCCCCTTTCTCCACAAATATGCATTGGAGGGTCCCTGGTTCCTGGACCAAGTTCCGGACCTCTTGACGCATCAGTCAGGACAGCTCCATCAGTCCCTCCATTCATTGAAGTTAGCAGCTTGGCTACTCCTCTTCCGACCATAGTTAGGAGCCATTCTTTCGACCCTGAAGTCATGCATATTTTGTCCTCGGCCCACAAGACTTCTACTAACAAGATGTATAGCAATAAATGGAAGAGGTTTGCTATTTGGGCCCAACTCCGAGGATTAGACCCTATGACAGCCTCGGTGTCAGAGGTTCTGAAGTTTTTAGCTTCCCTGTTCAACCAAGGTTGTTCGGTGTCTACCATCAAAGTTCAGTTGGCTGCAATTTCCAATTTTTACGAGAGCGTAGAACCACCTTTAATGAGCAACAAGTTGTGCAAAGCTTTTATTAAAGGAGCTTGGCTTCTACGGCCCCCTATATCTCATCCTGCACCACCGTGGGACATTAACGTGGTGTTAGGTGCATTAACCTCATCTCCCTTTGAGCCGGCAGCAACCTGTGACTTAAAATTTCTTTCTTGGAAGACTGCTCTTCTAGTTGCTATTACATCAGCCAGGCGAGTTTCAGAACTTCAAGCCCTATGTGTCAAACCACCATATCTGGTATTTCACAAGGATAGAGTATCTCTTAGACCAAACCTATCCTTCATACCAAAGGTTTGTTCTAACTTTTGTTTGCAACAATCACTGGAATTACCGTTTTTTTTCCCTAAGTATTCAAATAGAGCTGAATATACCTTTCACAGCTTAGACGTGCACAGACAATTACGTTTCTATTTGGATAGGACACACCAAGCACGAAAATCAGATCAACTATTTGTGTCCTTTTCGGATAGTAAATTGGGAAAAGCCGTCACGAAAGTCACTATTGCCAAGTGGATCAGAGACTGTATCAGTCATATTTATCTCATTTCAAATAAGGAGCTTATAGTTCCAGTGAAAGCTCATTCTACCAGGGCTATGGCCACTTCGGCAGCCTTTCATTCCAAGCTCTCTATTAGTGACATTTGTGCGGCTGCGTGGTCTTCTACACACCTTTATTTCTCACGACAAATTGGATGTGGCATCTAGGGGTCGAGCTTCCTTCGGTTCCACAGTTCTCAGGAGCGTTTTCCAGTGAGCCACCCAGGAATTAGGTGCTAGGGATGCTGTCCCATCTGTAGAGAATGTAGGCGAGATAGGATCACATTACATCTTTTAGTTATGTACTTACCATAACTTTAGATGTATGGGATCCATCTCACCTACATTCCTAATAACCCACCCTCCTTCCCCCTGCCTCGTAGACCAGAAGAGACCGGACGATCTGAATTCAACTTCTTCCTCTCTTGAAACACCTGGCAATGTTATAACAACAGTCTATGTGTGTGTGCAAGTGTGCGGACAAACAAGATCTGGGGAAGCAGTAGTGGTGCATCCTGGGATACGAGGTAACTCAGCCAATAAGAGACTGCGTTCTATTGTATAGCTGCCGAGTCGGAGCCAAGGATCGGCTCCAAACCCATCTGTAGAGAATGTAGGCGAGATGGATCCCATACATCTAAAGTTATGGTAAGTACATAACTAAAAGATATGCATTAAACCCATTCTGCAAGCTAGAGAGTTGAAAAGATCGGATGCACACCAGAATACACACACACACACACATATAAATATATATATATATATATATATATATATATATATATATATATATACACACACACATACTCTTTATAAATTTTTTTTATATGTTTTTTACTTATGCTGCTTTTATATATGTTGCTTTTTATATATGTCACTATTTTTTATATATGTTATTTTTTTATATATGTTACTATTTAGTGCATTATTCTTGTTTGTACAGAACATTGATGTATTAGATCTATTTTATAATGTGTAACTTTAAAGCTGAATTGGCCAAGTGATTTCATTGGCTGATTTGCATTTTAAAAATGGTGTCTTTTGTTTTTTTTTTTCGGTAATGTCTGATGAAGCAGCAATGGTGCTGCGAAAGCGCTCACTACCATTAAAAGTTTATGCCTTAGGTTGCTGTGGCTTGGTCCTTCACTATTTTTACTGTGTACTGTGTCTTCTGTGTGTTCGACCATTTATCCTTATTGTCCTTACTGTTTGCTTTATTCATTGTGATATGTTTATGAACTGTAACACCAACAATGCAGATTTATATGCAATACATTAATGAAGTGCATTTTGTATTTGTCTACATTATAATTTACAACACATAAAAAGGTCAATAAGTGAATCACAACAATGTCTAATGATTCTCTCTCTAAATAAATATGTATATACATAAATAAACATATACACACACACACATATATGTATATATATATATATATATATATATATATATATATATATATATATATGTACATCTAGATCTCTATATAAATACTGCATAATATGTATGATTACCTGTCCTAATATCAAACACTCAAATTACTAAATA
Organism: Protopterus annectens; assembly: GCF_019279795.1. Taxonomy (NCBI): domain Eukaryota; kingdom Metazoa; phylum Chordata; order Ceratodontiformes; family Protopteridae; genus Protopterus; species Protopterus annectens. The sequence goes on along the minus strand of NC_056731.1, from coordinate 1,332,007,062 downwards.
CTAAACAATCATAACCATTCCCTTCTGTACCTCAAACTTGCACACACAGAAGCCATAAAAATATATATATATATATATATATATATACATACACACACACACACACACACACACACACACATATACATGCATACATATATATAGATAGATAAATATTGCTAGATATATATAGAGAGACATACATCTATATAATATATATATATATATATATATATATATATATATATATATATATATATATATATATATATATATATATATATATATATAGATGGGTCTACTTCGTAATGACGATAGACCAGAAGACCAAAACCCAGAACACCGAGACGAAAACAATGAAACCCCAGAACACCAAAAACTACATAACTTTACAACACAGACGTAACACACAAAAAAACACACACAACTGCCCCACACTACCAAACTCAACACCCTACACTAGTGATAGGCAGGGGGGCAAGCCCCCTTGCATCCCCCACACCACCCTACTTTAATATTCTAACTCCAAGATGACACAAACAGACACACAAGGCCAACTCACACCCAAACAGTGCAGTCCCTCACACACCACAGTCACAGCACACGCTTACACACAGCAATTCCCCTCACAAATACACTCACACATACACACTTACCTACAGCAGAACACCAAAAGCTCTAATTCAAACTCCCGTAACATCAGGATTTTGAATTTCGCGCTTTTCGGTGTTCTGGGGTTTCGTTGTTTCCGTCTCGCTGTTCTGGGTTTTGGTCTTCTGGTTCTTTCGTTCTATTGAAGGAGACCCATATAGATAGATAGCTAAATACCTAAATACTTCCCTATCACTTTCTGACTCATAATCAAAACAGAGCTATCAAATGAAAGTTACAAGAAAAAACTAAGATTCAACTTGGAAATCATGGAAACTGCAGTTCAGAAGCCAGGGAAATATCTATTAGCCTAATGAACCTTGACAAAAATTTATTAGAATGCATAAAGATGGGTTACTCTAGAACCAGCAAAGCTATCTCTTAAATATTCCAGAAAAATTCTGTGCCCGGGTTACTGAAGCAATTTGCAGAAGAAAAAAACATTAATTCCACTGACAGCAACTGATATACAACTACAAATAGATCATTAACTGCAGATGTCTTTCTATTTAAGTTTACTATCCTGCCCCACTAGACTTCTTACCCACTTTTTATTTAAAAGCTGTAAAAACAAAAAATAATTGAAAGACATATTTGTCAAACTACCAGAGGACAGACCCCTGGAACAGTTAACCTCCGCCTATGGTTTATAAAAGCCTGTGCCAAATAAATCTTACCTATGGAAAGTTGCTAAAACTAACAATACACTCTCGGCTTCTGATGTTTGGCCTGTTTCTACACTTCCTTCCCTAGCGAAAGTCTTTAAGAAAAAAAACTGTGGTCAACTCTCAACTTACACAGCAAAGCATCCTTTTCTTTAACCTAATCAATGCAGATTCTATGCTAAACAGAGCATAGTTACATATATCTGGATACTAGCAGATGAGGATCAATTGACTGGTGCCATATTTATAGACCTTAGCAAATCATTCAATACATTTGGATATCAACTTCTCAGTATAGCACTGCTAAACCATCACATTAGCAATGATGCTGCTCAGTGGTTCATCACATTTTTTTTCTAACCTGTCTTTCACATAAACCCTAAAATTGGAATCAGAAAATCCTAGAAGATGAGAATTTTGGGTCCACGTGTTTTTTTCAAACATACTGAATTTTTCTCTTAATAACCTTGCAAGAGGAATCATTAGAATCATAGAACAGATGAAGGCTGTCTATTGAAATATTGACACTCAAAATGTTTAGTGCTGACAAGCAGAAAAAAAAAAGACTGAAAACATGGGAGAATAGCAAATTATTGTAAATCGCTCTTCTCCTTTAAACTTCTTTTTTTGTAGGGAGAGAAAGCCCCTCTCCAACACCCCCTGAATTTCTATATACCAGCTCTAAGACTGTGATACATTGAAGAAAAGGGAATATTCTGAGAAATGACATCTCAGACTTGTAAGTCAATCTTTAGGACATTCAGTCTCCATATTTCAGGACTCACTCTAGTGGGTCCCAACCTTTCAGATGGTTACCACAGAGAAACCCTAGAATCCTGAGATATTCGCTGGCTGAAGTCTCAGACTGATTTTGAAGATCAGAAAAGTTTACAGACACATATTCACCTTTTCCTGTGCTAGAAAAGCCTTTAAAGAGACATATCTAAAAAGCAGTCTAAAAGTACAATCCTATTTGACAAAGTCAAGGAGGATTTTTAAAATTTATCTGGAAGCCACAATTGGTTAGGAGTGAAGAAACCCATATTAAGGGCTCTTGACATCTGACAAAATACCCTGCAGGTCAATAAGCCATTTAAATGAGAAATGTGAATGTCTTGTAGTCTACAATGAGGTATCCCTGGAGCTAGACATTTTGTAAACACCATAGAAGATGTAGTTAACTGAAAGGATAATGGAGAACAATGATGATGTGACCCATACAACAGAATCTGAGAATCGTTCTGAGGCCTGTGGCTGTGGGAATATGATGTTGGCCATCTTTTATGTCTAATGTTGCTACAAAACTTAGAAGAGGAATGACAGACAACTGACTCTGAAGTGTCAGCATTTTGAATTTTGGTATTTTCACAGAGCGGCTGAGAAAAGAAAGATCTAGAACTGGTCACTAGGTAAGCTCATTCTTTGAGAGCAGAAACATTCTGGAAACCTTCCTCCATTTGGAGTTAAGGCACTGGTACTTTGACTTCTAGGGGAAGCATGTGCTGAATAACATGAGGAAAAAAAAATGTTTGTTTGATGAATAGATAGGAATTCATCTGAAAGGGGAGATATGTAAATCCAATGTCAACTGTAACCTTTCTGAGCCAGTATTAGTACCCAGTAGTCTAAAATAATCTGTTGCCAATGGGAAAGATTGAGAACCAGTCTTTTGAACAGACTTACAGATGGAGGGACAGGAGGGAAGGGGGGGGGGGGCGCTGAAGATATAGTCTGTCCCTTCTTTGAAAGCACCCCTGTTTTTTATTGTTCCCCTCCTGCCATCTCTGTTATTTTTTTTTTCTTATTTGCCAGAAGATGGCAGGGGCTGATTATTTTATCTTTTAAGTTTGCAAGATGTATAATGTGGGGTTTGAAAAATCTTTGTAACTTCCTGAATTAATTTCCCTCTATCATTAAATGGTTTGAGAACCTGAGTAGCAACAGGGTCAGACAAAACTGCCTTGTCTAAAGTAGAGTTTAAAAACTTAGATGTAATTTCAGCAGAAAACATATGAATACATACCCAAGCATATCATCTCTGAAGAGTAACTGTAGTAGTTAAACTAGAATAACAGAATCATACACACTCTTCAAAGCATGTTACAATACCCGAAACAGATTAGAAATAGTAGGATTCATACAGGACCTACCATCTGAAGAAAAGGTGACAGAACAATTCCACAAGATGTCAACACCTGACAGAATAAACTGGAATAAGAAGATGAAATCTAATACCTTACTTTACCTTTTTGTCTGCATGGGAAGGGAAGGTATTAGTTTTCTGTCCTTTTTGAGGACTAAAAGCTGAGGGACAGAGTGAAATCTACTAATAATGCCGATATTAAACACTAATAGAAATTAGGTTAACTTACCTAGCTAATACCACCAGGGTGTGTGTTGAATTTCCAAGGACTGCACTTGTGTTGCCATCACCAGGTGTGAATAAATGGAATATACATATATATGTCTGAAGGTGTGGTACCTTGAACTATTGCACTCTACCTAAGGTACAACAATCTCAGACTTCACATGCATAAGCAGCATTGCTAATAGGGGCACAAACCACTATGTCATAGGGCAGCAGGGGAGGTGTTGACTTCCTGCACAAAAGTGTTAAAGGTATAACAGTAAGTAAGTAAGAATACGTTCTGGAGTTTTCTGCCTTTCTGTTTGAAT